>NW_024883173.1:0-123828 GCF_019059575.1 Amphibalanus amphitrite
TGTACCGACAGAGTTGGATTCTGAGAGCCGTGAGAGGCTTGGCGAGGCAGAAGAGAAGAGGAGCAAAAAAACCAATTGAACTGAGACAAAGACATAGTGATAGCTTATTGCCATATTAGGTGGGCATAAAACTGCGAGACAACCTTCGACGCGGTGGGCTGCTGGCCCGATAGTTGTTCACTTCATAGCAAGTTCAATTAGGTGGCACTTTCATTCATTTCCTACACTCTTATTTAGTGATCGGTATTCGACTAAATGAAGCCAAACTTTCGCCATTGAACTACTATTTCCTATGTTATGGTCACGCAACCAAGTAAGTTACGAGAACAGCGCTATTTCAAACAAAAACACGATTCATAATGCAGCTGATAGCCGATCCCATTTCGATTTCGGCTTGGACGGGATCAAGAGCTGCAAAAACAAATGCACCATTTGGCACTGCGAGCGGCAGGAATTCAGAGCCGTCTGTTTACAGTGCAGTGTCTGCAATGATTCACGGCCGCCGCTGAGAGTTTGCAGCGATATCCCGGCTAATATTTTGAACAGCGGAAAACAGCTTCCGCCAGCTGCAAGGAGCAGACTCGGAAACTCGGAAACAACGGGCAGACACGCATGGTGGCACGCAGGACATGCGAGATGAGGGTCATTTTTTTAAAATTCGTGATAAAGTGCTATAAGAGCTGAGCCGTCGAAGTTTTTCCCCCATGACATTTTTTTTCGTTATCAGTTCACGTGGTACGCTCATACTTGTAAAGCTGAATTCGAGAAAAATTGACTGTACGTGACCTGACTTGATTAACTGAACACTCTCGCAAAAATAAACAACACCTTTTGAGCTCGTCCTTTACAGCCTTCAATTCTCTACATGGCCCGGTAGCCGAGCTAAGAAGGACCAAGGGGTGCTGGTGAATATTGATGTCCTACTGAATGTATACCTAGTCGACTACAGAATGATGTTCCACTTTTCATAGGCAATTATTTGCCTAGAGTGGTAGGCTGTGCCGCATCACACGGGCTGAGTTCACAAATTAAAGCTTTGTCCCAATGCTCACAATCGACACGCTTAATTGCGTGATAAACGGCACAACTTAGCGCTCCGGTCAACTGATAGCTTCTGAGGAGTGGAACATCATTCTGAAGTCGACTATACCTACCCAGTACCCACCCATCCCCTCGATGTGTTGCGATCCAATTATTGCACCCTCCGGCGCCGAGCTATTTCACAAGATTCGTGATCATTGAGATCTAACGAAAGTGAATGAAGTTTGCAGCGTGATTAGCATGAAACGTCCCGATTAATCTTTGATAGTTGAACAATGAAAACTCTGATCCAGCCGGTGTAATTTATCGTAGTGATGCCACGCTTCCACCGCTGTCATCTTCCGTCGTCAGTAATAAAACGATTTCATTGAGTTTTTCTTCGGCGGCTTTCCTGTTTGCTTTTAGTGCCTACACTTGAGGAATATTAAATCGGTAACATATTCACTTCACTAATCGGTATTTTTCCAGACATGCATACGTGCATGTGAAAATGAGAGACGTGAGTCAGACAAAATAAGCATAACTGTAATTTAGTTGGACGGAAATAAATGCTGCGGTAGATTCGTTTGAATAACGGCCTTGCATTCCAGTGCCGTGAGAAACACTTGAGACTGTTATATAAATACGGTTTTAGACAGTTTACGACAGTGAGACGGTTTTGGACGATGAGACGATTTCGTACGGTAAGACTGAATAAGACAGTGAGACGGCCTCACTGATCGGACGTCCCACCGAGCGCTCAGCAGCAGCGGCGTCGCCGTTCAAATGGGCTGCAGGATGTAGTCGTGGTAGGCCCGGGTCTGCAGCCACAGGTGCAGCAGCCCTTCGTGGTGCTGGATCACCTCCACCAGCACGAACATCAGCGCCTTCTGCCAGCGCGGCGTCATCAGCTCGTAGACGGGCAGCGACATCACCAGCAGGCACAGACGCTCGGCCGCGCTGGTGAACGTCGATAACTCGTTGGTGATGAACGGGTCCAGAAGCTGGCGTAACTCGTCCATCACCTCAGAACCGGCGTTCAGTTGCTGGGCGCGCTTCTCGAGGAGGACGTACCAGCGCGCGGGCACCACCGCCGGCTTACTGGCGGCCACGCGACGCGCTACATCCAGTCGCATCTGCTGCAGCGCCGCGTCTGCATCAGAGCCCATCTGCACACTGAGATACTTGTGCGCCATCCTCTGTCGGCGCTCAGCGTCTAACCGAAGCACTCGGTGGTCGTAGATGTGGAAGAGCCGCTCGCGGGTATCGGCACACACTCGCTGCAGTTGACTGAGCAGTCGCTGAGCGTCCAGTGAGTCGGAGCGCCGGCTCATGTGCAGCAGGTGCCGCTGCCGGTGCTCGGCGCGCTTCACCAGCTGCCAGGGAGGTGAATGCGCCGGCGGTTGACCAGCCGCTCGCTCACCGCCCTCCGTGCCGGCTGTCAGCTCCTGCCAGGTGAGCAGACCTCGCGCGTGAGCGTCGCGTTCCTCCGGAGTCTCGGTGGGTGCCAGCGAGCGGCGGTCGACCAGCGTGGCGCGTCGGCCGCCTGCTGCCAGCGTTCCCCTCCGCTGCAGGTGCTGGGGCTGTGGCTTCCCGCAGCTGGCCGGCCGACGGCACGACCAGGGCGAGGCGCCGTCCGCGTGTAGACGCTTCTCAGCCGGCAGCAGTGGCTCCAGCCAGTCGAAGTCCTCGCGTCTGATCAGACGAACGTAGTGCAGCGGTAGCGGTTCGTGGCGCAGCAGCCAGCCGAGACGGATGCTGCGCAGCGAGCGCAGCACGGCGCCGATCACTCGCAGCTCGCCCACGAACTCGGCGAGACGCTTCCGGGGCAACTCGGCGGCGGAGGCGACGCCCAGCAGGTCGCGTCGGTGCGCGCTGCTGATGTTGGCCGGCAGCGGGTGCAGGATGCGGCGCGGGTCGGCGGCGGCCTCCTCGAACTCGTCGTCGAGGATGTTGGAGCGCAGGATGTCCGGCAGGCGCAGATGCGACGGGTAGGACTTGGGCGAGTCGAGGTACTCAAAAAGATGCTGGCCGGAGCGCATAGCGGCCAACATGTGCCGCGAGTGTTTCATGCATTTGGCGATGCTTGCGAAACCGGCGGTCTGGTAGAAACGGTTCGGGTTGATGGGAATGGGACTCGGTGGCTTATAAAGGGCGCCGTAGTCGGGGCTCTGGCCCTTTAACCCCTCAGGTCGAGGCGTCATCGCGCAGTCCACACAGATGCGCTGTAGCAGCACAATCGCACCCGATTCGCTAACGACGAATTTCACAACAATTCTTCAATTTTGCATGAGATTGCTGAAACATGATGCGAACGTTTGATTGAGAAACGTCTAGTACCGATCAGATAAGTAAAGTCTATGACTGGGCTCGTTACTACTCTACACCCCATTCCCGTTCGTCCCTTCCCATCCCGTTGAACCCAGCGTGGTGCGACGAAAACGCCCACAGAAAATTTATTCCTTTCTTTGGAAATTGGCCAGTTGATTTTTGCTACAGTAACAAACGGTGTAATTTTCTCGGATTACTCCTTTCATAAAGATGCAGAACGCTCGCTTTCATTAACGAAGTATATTTATGATCTTGATCGCCATCATTAGGAATTGTTTCGATAAAATGGTTATCTATTCCAGCCACAAGACCGAGCCGAGGCATTGATACTAGAGAAGCGGGGAAATTTGTAAAAGATGACTTGATGAATCGCAGATAACCAGTGGCATCCATCGGAAAACCCAATAGCTTCGCAGTTACCGTGCTTAGAGGGCCATGCAAGCTGTACCTAATGTCAACGTCCTACATCCGGTGGCGCCCTTCGCCCCCGTAGTGCGGGGGATTTTTTACCCGCCAGAATAAGACGGGTACGAAAAATAGCCGTCAGTTGACCTTTCGCCTTAAATATAATCTTCCTTGACTTAACGAATCTGCTCGTGAAGCAAACAGTTAAATGTCAGCCTTGGAGTCACGGAGATAAAATGTCACGGCCCAGTATCAGCCGCCGCTGGCAAAGGTCACGAGAAGCCGCGGAATAATGTAATACGGCGTCATCTCGGTTCTGGAAGCTCGGAGCATTCGACTCTTCAGCCTGGTTTGTATTCAGCTGCGTTCTGTGGTCGAAATTTGTCGGACGCTGCGCATACCAATGTCGGTGGGGTCTGGCCGGCCAGTTACCAGCAATCTAGGCCGGTCGGACCTCCATTTGACCGGCAATATGGCTCGGCAGAGGACTGCCAACAGCGGCCATGGCCCGATCCACTCTCTCTCTCCCTCTCCCCCTCGCTCTCGCCGAAATTGTGGGACAGAGGTGCAGGCCGACACGTAAAAAATGATACTCAGACTTGCAACACCGGTATACTTTTACCGCTATCTATATATTAGCATGCTCATTATATAAATAACCAAATAGTCCACTCCACACATCATCACACGACTTATTAGCAACGACTGCCGACAGTTTATACCGGGCGGGGATGTTCGCTGGGCGGGCAGGCCGTGTCCCAGAGGGGGCCGCAGCGTTTGTCTGCGGGACGGTGTGGGTGGGTGTGGGGAGGATAATCTGCGAGGGGGCGGAGGGGGGGGGGGGGAGGGGCTCATCAGCCCGATTGGTTTTGGCTGATCGGTGCTCTGGCGGCTGCCCAGACTGGGCGATCCGACACGGTACCGGGGACAGGGACGATCGGCCTCCCCCTAGGAGGGTGGGGGGAGGAGGACGAATATCTGCCGACAGTGTCATCGAAAAAAGACACTAAGTGGAATATTATGCGCGAAAAAAACAGAGTCCAAATCCATCCTCAGAAATGCATCAAACATTATAATGAAGGCGTTTATTGACTCACAAGTACGTATAACATTATCGGTCGGTGCTCCACCAGCACAGGCGTACCTTCGTGCTCGAGACTGAGACCTGAGGCTTTCCCAACGCTCTTCAACTCGAACAGGCAAACCCATCAACCTGATGACAAGCTTACACACCGCACAGCATGAGAGACGGTACGCGCTGTGAGCGATACGGACACCAACCCACTCACACACAAATCACACGCACATCGTGGCAGGAAAGGCGATATATACTGTGAGCGATAGGAACGCTAACCCACGCACACACAAACTCGCACCGCCAGCGGTGCACTGTACATGTTGTACAAATATTCCGTGTTTAACTTCAGTGGTAATTTTGTCACATTACAGCAGGCTGCATGTTTTACGAAGTCAATGTCTAAAATAAGCACAACAGTAGCGTTTTACGTGTTTCTGCAAAACAAACCACAGTTTTGATTATGACAGACGCTTACAGCTAGTCAGTAGAGTCGAGGCAGTGCCTTGAAATACGCTGTGAACTGTTTCCTTCACGAGAATAGCGGCAGTACACGTTCAATCATCATCGAGATGTCACACATGGTCATCGATATGACGTCACATGTCATATCTGTCAAAGTTACACATAGACGTCATACATTTCCGTTTATGACGTCATATTTTACAGTTTATGACACCCGGCCCCAACAGCAAGCTCGTAAAGCGCAACAGAACAATGTTTTCATGAGCTGCTATGCACGTCTACTGCAGTGCTAAGTGCAGTGAACACCAAACCATCCAAATACTTGGGGACTGGCGGTCGAAAGCTCGCCGTCAAAATGCGCGGTTCCCTGGGAAGGACAGACGATTTCTCGAGTTCCGGCCAATGGGCAGTACCGTTTATGATGACGTCACCCGTCCTCGGCCAATGGCGGTGCCCGTTGGGTGTGACGTCACTCGGCCTCCTGCGGTGGAGGTGTGTATCCGACAAATGTCCACTTGCGCTCCAGTTTAGCCCCTACGCCGGAGACTACCTCCTTGAAGACGCGTCCGTACCTGAGGATGGCGCCGACACGGGAAATCAGGGGCATGATATTGGTGGCAGGGTATTGTTTATGGGTCGCAGATCACAAGTCAGTGGCCATTGATTCCATGAAAATCGATCATCATTGATTTATTGACCGCATCAGTGGGGTCGGCAGATCACCGGCCATTGGTATCGGACCAGGAGCATTGGTATTGATAGGTTATAAATGATCACAGATCAGAGGTCAAACATCACGTGTCGTTGATAACATGCACGGGTCACAGTCTACCGATCGGAGGTTACATGCCACAAGTCAGTACTCAGTTACCAGACGGAGCCTGGCCCGCTTCTTACAGCCGGTCTAGATACCTTCACGTCCCTCACTACGCCTCCTAACACAATTGATGGTCTTCTGACTTGTTCAGATAGCCACACTAAAAGTCACACTGAGCTTCCCGACACTGCATGGAAAGCGTCAGTGTAAACTCAAGTTTACATTTGCTCAGCAACGTTCCTTGTTTTAATTATTTATAAATTTTGTCCGAATGGATGAATGGGTGGCCCTGGGCCCGTGTGCCCCGCTAAGCAGTACTCGTTGCGAATGACACCACGGACCCACCACCCCACCTTTCTCACGCCCGGTTCACCGGTGACAATTTAAATAGAAAAATTAACGCGTAGCAGGCAGATGGCGTTACAGTTCTCTTGGGTCTCGTGTGGCCCTCTCTCGTCAGTTTGGAGCTAACTAGCTCAATATAGGAACACGAGTCACTTGCAAATTGCAATTGATGAGATACTCGTATATACCTATCACATTTATCCGAAACAATCAGTTGGTTGTAAATAATTCATTCAACTCTCTCACATCCTAGGCACGATGCTGGCGCGAGGTCAAATTGAGACTTATGCTGCCGCCAAGAGGCGCAGACCAGCTAGTACCACCCGTGTTCTACAAGCCGCCGAGAGAAACGAATTACACCAAACAAACATTTGTTTGGCGTCGGCAATGAATGGCCCTGCCAACTGCATCCCTCGCGCCGAGGAAACAACGGACTCCCGGAATGCTGGACCAGAGATTAAAGTGAAACATAAGAGGCGGTAGACATTAATTAGCCAAGGGGTGGGATGCAGTTGTTTCTCTTTGTTCGATCCAGAACAAATATTTCCTATCACCACACACGCTGTATCAATGGCGCACATAAAAGGCCTAGCAGCTTTGCTATTTTCTCATTCAATCCAGCATTACGTTATCTTTGCCAATTCAAATTAACCGTAACATATTATAACAGCTACACAAAAGACATTTCAGCATCAATTTAAATGCATCACACAATGATAAACACCAAATTAAAGGAGACGTCTCAGCAATGTCAACACTACGCAGCCCTTAAAAATTTCACATAAACATAGCAATCCATACGAGTATTCTACAATCTATCTGAGCTATCTATCTTAGCAATCTATCTACATGGTAACATACTCAATCTATCCACTATCAATATCCACCACCTCTGCCTGTTTCCCGCCATTTTTTTTCGCGCGCTGCTCACCTGCCGAGCGCGGTCTCCACGTCTCGCGGGCTGAGGAGCACGTATCCGGGGAACTGCTGCAGGTACGACCAGATGTAGTCGCAGCTGGCGCCCTCCGGGTGAACGTTCAGGAACGCAGCAGACAGACCTGCGACGGGGCGGGTGGTGTCAAAGTGCGACAGGGGTAGGACAGATATGAGATATGACAAGATAATAGGTGACCGATAAGACGGATTTGTGACAAGGCCGATTGAAATGCTTTTACCTTTCAATGCCTAAAAATATATAAATGGACATGGAAGCTATTGCACTACATGTTAGGCACCTGAAATAAGCACGCATTTTTAACAAACAACACATAGTGTGATGAAATAAAGAACACATTTTATCTATCAGCGGTGCGGCAGTCACCTTCGATCTACGAAGCGGAAATAGCACACATGCAGTCCATTCCACCGACACAGTTCAGCATTGCGCGCTTCTCGGTCAGAGACGCGGCCAACCCAATCCGACATTTCGCTGCCGAGTTCAGTGCGAGTCCCGACACCCAACACCACCCAGGGGACGAAGAAGCCGCGCCGTCGATACGGCCGATCGTAGCTCACCTATGATACGGGCGTCTCCGCCGTCCACGGCAGCGGCCGGGAGGGGAGAGTAGGCAGCGTCCCGCTCCGCCTGCTCGGAGTCCTCGGTAGCGCCGGAGGTGTCCTCCTTGGCACTGCGGGAGGACATAGTTCAGTGAGGAGGACGGTAGGTGCAGGAGGACAGTGTCGAGAGGTCCGGAATGAAACACTCTTGAATGGAAGGGAAAATATATCATCTTGCGTCTCGTTGAAAGAGAAGCAAGATTCCGATCTCTGCATGCCGGTTGAAGGTACACACACAAACGGTTCCAAAAAGAGAAATCGACATTAGCCTATAACAAGCTGTTGAGTTGACTTGGCATCTGCAACAGATGTCTGCCCAAACACCGCTTCGTGATGGATTTAGGCCATCAAGTGGTTTATCAGTCAATCACATTATCGTCGATCATTGTGATTAAGACTGACATTAACTAAGCCATTTCAACGTGTAAAGGAACAATCTGCCAGCCAACTGCATTTCTAAGCTTAACCACGATAAATGTAGGATATCTATCCCTCTTTATGCGTGATAATTTGTGAAAGAAATGCCTCGCACCCGCCGATTCTGTGCCTTGCCACCGGACGGGCCTTGGGATGGGCGGAAACAGGGGCACGTTTTACCAGCACTTTGCCGCGTTGATGGCGACAGTTTGATTTTCATGGTACCACAACCCGTGTCATTCCGCAGCCTTAGTGCCCATATCCCACAGACTGAGGAACAACGGTCACAAAAAGAGCACACAGTGCCGACCATTACCCTGACTATGACCACTCCGAATCGCCCAGAACTCGTACTTTCCCTACCAAACCACAGACCGTGACCACTGTCGGCCCTTCCCCTACTACTCCTCCCACAATATCGGCGACTGACCCTTTCTCCTTGCTGGATACCGCTTCCTTGCCGTCTCCATCCTTCTTGTTCTTCATCGGCGTCAGCCTCGCCAGCTGCGCCTTCAGCTGCTGCAGCTGCTGCTCCAGGGCGGTCTCGCGTGATTTGGTCGTCAGCAGTTGCTGTAGGAAGGGGGGGGGGTCATATGTAGATGGGGAATGAGAAGTAGCGGTCTCATACAGACGCGAGACCAAGTGCGCGTTCTATTGAAAATGCGGTGCTTGAGGTCTTATTGTGGGATGCTGAGGGGTCTGTCATAGGGCGTGCGAGCGATTGTGTAGAATTGCATTATGCAAACCAATATACCGATCACGATATAAAGTTCATACGGTGAATCTTAGCATCATACTTAAGACTCAGCCTTGGATTCAGAGCACCGATAAACCGTTCAGCGATAGTGCACCGAACAAGGCGGGACGACTTCCACAGTGGTGGTGGTTGCAGCTGGTAGTAACCATTACAAACTTCAGTGTGTGTGGCCGCTCTTTGGTGAGCAGTATTGCCAGCATCGGCAGACTTCAGAGGTCATCGCCACCCCAAAACAGCCGATATGTGCGGATGTTCGTTAGATGACATGCAGGTTTTAACAGCCAATCTATGACAGACTTTGGGTTTGTGTGATAGCGAGAGTAAGCAAATAGGTGGCGATAATCAAAAGTCTAGCGAAATCTGCTCCTAGAGATTCCGCAACATATCAGATATTTTGTATTTAATGCCTTAGTGCAAACAACGTTTAGAATTAAATTCAACAAAGACAAAGATTCACACCTTGAGCTAAGTTGTACCTGAAACAAGTAAACATTCGGCAAGCAGAGGTCCGTATTCATTGGTCGCTTTACAACCCCCTCCAAGACACCAACGCCCGGGGAGACAGCCCCCGTCTGTGCCACCGACCTGCTGGACGTTCTGCATGGTCTTCCTCATGATGTCCATCTCGGCGTCCTTGGCGTCCAGCTCCTCTTTGTGCTCGTGGCGCACCATCTCCGCCTCGTTCTTGTAGGCCTCCAGCTGACAGCGGAGTGCGTCCGTGGCGTCGTGTTGCTGTGGGGCGCGGAAGGACGGGTCAGGCCACATTAGAGGTGAAGAACCGCAGTAGAGCGTAGGCGGACAGTAGAGCGTCCGTGGTGTCATCCTACTGCGGTTTAGGTTGGGTCAGGTTATGTCGGGTGGGGTTAGGCCAGATTAACCCGCGCCCTGCTGGGGGGGGGGGGGGGGGTGTTTGAACACCCCCCTTGTGGTTTTTCGCGAATATCTCAAAAACGGCGGCGCTCCGCGCCGCCGTTTTTAGTACACCTTATCATACATCAATTCTACACATGTTGTGAAAATTTCAGACCAAGGTCATTCAAGGTCAGGTCACCAGGTCACTTGAAGTGACCTCACCTCATAAAAACTTTCAATGTCTGTCAAAGCTACACCGAGTGACCGATCGCTTTGAAACTTTCAGCGATTGCTAAGAGCAATAGCATGTACAAAATGTATATCTCAGAATTTTGATATCGATGACCTAAGGTCAGGTCAATTTTGCGACCTCCCCATTATAAGTCAATGGGATAAAAT
Source organism: Amphibalanus amphitrite (assembly GCF_019059575.1). NCBI lineage: Eukaryota > Metazoa > Arthropoda > Thecostraca > Balanomorpha > Balanidae > Amphibalanus > Amphibalanus amphitrite. The sequence goes on from NW_024883173.1 coordinate 10,441, forward strand.
TGAAATGCGCCTCTTTTGGACGAAAGACATTATAGACACTCCCAAACACTGAATTACAAGTGGTTTAGACACACTGAACATGAAAATAGTGTCCGTGACCCCTGTTTATGTCCTGAGGTCATCTTAGGTCACGAATGGTATCTAACAGTTTTTCGCAAATAACTTTTGATAGAGGCATGCTAGAGCGATGAAAACGCCTTAGATGTGTTCAGCTCGACGATACGGATCGACTGATATGCAACATGACCCTTTCCGGTCAGGTCATGACCTTGACCTGAGGTCAAATTTTCAAGTTGACCTTTCAAGGTCAATATAGTTCATTCGATGCGTCTTGACGAGAGGAACACGATGCCGGTAAAAGTAAGCTCGTACAAGGCTTGGGTCAAAAGTTATTGCAGAAAAACAGTTTCCGAAAAAATCGGCTATTTTTGCAGTTTTTGCCCCCTGCAGGCAAAACCGTTGACGTTAGGTCAAATCTGAGAAAATTACTCAGAAAGGGCGTTAATTGGGCTATCGAATGCGCTTTTCCGCGGCGCTGTAGCTCTATTGGTTCCCGAGTTATGCGTTGGCTTCTTGGAAATTTTCGACATTCGACCTGGAAATCGGCGAAATTTTGCCTTCAATGACCTCTGGTGACCTGACCTTTGACCTGACCAAAAAATTGACCGAAGTGATTTCCTCATTATTTTTGACGCTCTTTCGAACGCCGCCTTCTGCGTATCGCTACGTGGCCCAGGAGCCGATTTAGAAGGGGGGGGGGTGTTCAAACCCCCCCCCCCCCCAGCAGGGCGTGGAAATCCAGGACCCCCAGCCGGGCGCGGGTTAAGTAATGCAGTTGTCTATGATTCTAATTTATCTTCTTGGTGTAGGAGAATAAAACCTGACCAGTAAACAGCAACCAGCCAGATTTTTAGGCGTTCTCAGTTTTTCGTTTACTTTTGAAGGAGACCGTTCTGACTCAGAGGCAGGCAGGGGACGGCAGAACGCCATCACGGGGTTCCGCAGTCGAGACAGGACAGGACAGGACAGGACAGGACAGGACAGGTCAGGTCAGGTCAGGTCAGGTCAGATCAGGTCAGGTCAGGTCAGATCAGGTCAGGTCAGGTCACAGGGGTCAGGACTGAGAAAGTCGATGAAATGGATCAGATGTCCCGATGCGGTGACACACCCACCAGTTTCCCGGCTCACCTCGTCCTGAGCTTGTTTGCGCGCCCTCTTCTTGGAAGGCTCTTCGTCATCGGAGAGGTCCATCTCGTCGTCAGCACGTTCGCCGGACAGTTCATCGATCTGGATTTTCTTGATTTCCTGTGGCGTCGTGGCAGAGAGCGTCAGCGGGGTGGGTTGGCTGAGATGGAGGGACGGCTGAGGACCCTAAGGATAATAACTATGGTGGGAAGGATAGGTTTGGTGGCTAGGTTCGAGTCTGATACGTATATGGTATTGGGAGGAAACAAAGACGGGTGGCGGGGTTGAAATGGGTACACGAAAGGTCGAAAATGCAGGGAAAAGTTCATCCGTATCGACAAGAGGAACACCAAAGAGAACAAGTAAGAAGGAGCTGTAGGAAAACATCGGTAAGCATCAAGTACAATGAAGGAGCCATTGGTTTTGGGGTAAATAATGGTGAAACATCAGGCGAAAGAAAGCTTATGAAGAAATTACGGGATATTAAGTCAAGTTAGGCAGCAGTATTTCACCTAATCCGGATTACCACACAGCTTTCAATAACATTTTTGACGACAATCACCCAGTAAAAGGACAACGCATTTCAAATGATAGTACAAGTAACTTTAAAATAACAAATACTCCATAATAACAGTCCGTTGCGCCTTTCGTTGCGGTCAGCTGATGTCACACAGATCACTGGCGAGAGAAGCGAGTCGCCTTCCGCCACCGTAGTCTCGTACTCCGCTCGGCGCGGGTGCCCAGCCTGAGTTGGATCAAATTCAGCCGAGTGAGACACACCGCGGCCTGGTACCAACAACCGTGCCGCTGAGATGGCGAACACGACCGTCATTCCAATGTTAAGCAGTTTGCAGTACCAGCGCCCGCTGTCTTACCACAGTCAGACACATCCCCCTCAGGCAGATTCGGTCCCTTCCAGTCCGATGGCCGTGCTGGCTTCTGGTGCCGATAGCGGCTTGTTACTCGGCTGTTCGAATTGTTACCAGCAGCTGTAGCTCTCACAGTCGGCAGCTGCCCGTCATGCCTGCTCGCGACCGCTCGATGTTCATTACCAGATCATTGACAGTCGGTGGGCCGCTCGTTTCCTTATACCGGGTAGATTGAAAGGCGCGGAGCAACTCGCTGCTTTTACCTGATGCCTTGAGTCTTGGAGTCATGGGATCGCTCGCTTCCTATTACCTATATCTACAGCACCGCTTGGTTTTGGCTGCCAGATGCTTCGGCCGTTACAGTTCTCTATTACCCAACGCGTAGACCGTCGCAGGTTCTCGGTTACCTATTATGTTGGTTGTTGCCGGTTCTCGGTTCGCAGGTCTTTTAACAGCCACAAGTTCTCAGTTACCTACTACGTTAGTTGTTGCCAGTTCTCGGTTACCAAATCAGATGACAGTCGCTCCGTTCTTGGCTACTTATTGCGTTTTTTTTCTAGTTCCCTTTTACCAGATCTGATGACAGCCGCTATTTCTCGGTTACCTACTGCGTTGGTTGTTGCCACTTCTCGGTTATCCGATGCGTTGATAGACGCTAGTTCTCGATTACTGCATTTGTTGACAGTCACTCATGGTTTTCGGTTACCAGGGTGCGTTTACCGTCGCTAGTCCTCGGTTACCCGATGCGTTGATGGGCTTAATTCCCAATTAATTGATCCACTGACAGCTGTTTGTTATCGGTTACCAGATGCGCCAGGATCTCGTAAGAATGCTGCAAAAAGCGTAACTTTAGTACGATCGGCACGATCGTCCGCATCGCTTTCTTGGCTGAAATTGCCAACTCGAAGGCGAATGGCATCCTTGGAGGTAAACTGCGCTGGGGCGGCATCCCGTACATGTACACTTACCGCGGTGTAAGACCCCCCACTCCCCATCGCCAGAAAAGGCGACACCTATTCCTGGCCCTGACGATGGTGATTCCATGAGATCTTATACGTACCCATATAATATCTCTATGGGTAATTCACTCAACCATTCGTCCATTGCATTCTCAATACTTACTTCCTGTGGCAAAATATCGGAAAGGGGAACCAGAACAGTGAAGAGACACTAAAGCTGTCAGTCCACACACTTTCCGATATTCTGTTATTTAACAAAGCCGCACGAAGGTGTTTTTGATCATATAGACCATAGACCTCTGTATACAGAGGTCTATGTATAGACATAGGGATATTTTCCGTCTCAGTACTGAAACATAATCCATGTCTGCAATTCATGGCAGAATTAACAGGCCAATGAGCCTTCGTGCGACTTTTTGCGGTTCTTACCGAGGCCTGCTTCTTCCAGAGCTCAATGTTTTTCCGCTGTGCCTTGCTGAAGTGGTCCCAGACCTTCTGCTGGCAGGCCGCCAAGAAAACTCGCTCGATCTGGCCGACTAGAAAACAATGCGTACCGTACACGTCAGGTCAGACCAATCAGAGCGCGCCGCGCGCCGGGCTGGCCAATCAGCGTCCAGGTGCATACCGTTCGGTCAGGCAGACGTCCTCAGGTGAGCCCCAAGCTGGCAGACTAGAACATGAGGTATACCGTACAGACACAGCAGACTTATCAGCGACTTGTTTGGGCCGCGTGGACCAATCACAAGTGACCCTGGATGTGCAGAAGACGCACTGCTCAGTAAGGGAGCGCAATTTGTTCGAGTTAAAAAAAAAACTGGATATCAGGTATATCCATCGAATAATGCAAACACATCTGAAAACCAACAACAAAAATAATCCCTTACTGATCAGGGTATCTCCACTGGTTTCAGATGAAAGGACGCGCACTGAACATATTTGAATGCCTACTAAGCGGTTTTGTAGATTGATGAAGTATTTCACGGCATGAAATAATATAGAATAAGGGTATAAAACCAAATGATTTTTTATTTAACTCGTGACGAGCTTCATCTATCGTCAAAAACGCCTAGCACATCATACAATACCGTTTATGGCCTGGCTCCTGAAAAGTCATACCGGCATACCAGCACATACGGTTATCATACCAATTCAGCGCGGCCGGTCCATGACTGGCATGTGCCCAATCAACTGACCGAGCGACCATACAGACCCTCTAGTGACCAACATAGTCACAGATCCAAACCATGACGGAAAACTGTCTCAGATGGGCCTACCGGCGTCTGAGATTAAGCGATGCTGAGTCTAAACGGACCGGTGGCCTCGCACACACCGGTCCTAAGCACGCCATATGGACCCGTGAGGCCGTGTTCACAGACAGTGACTAGCTCTGCCACCTACCGAACATATCAGACAACAGGGGCGATCGGCAGCGCTGCCGTGCAAAGGAAAAACCACGTATGTTACCGTTTTTTGAAAAACAAAAATGTTCAGGAGAGCCGAAAATGCGTTTTTCATTGTAGCAACCGTGTAAAAGCTCGCACAGACAAAAGAAAGATATCATTGAATTCCTCTCCGCCTTGCGATTCCGATGAGCCTTGTTGTAAATATATATTTATAAATACTGCCCTAAAAACTCCAGGGCGTTGTTTTGCCACCATCAAATTTGATCTATCAAATTAAACTTTGCAAAGGAAAAAACACGTATGTCATTTTCCGTGTGGCTAAACCACGTATGTGGCGCTCAAACTACAGTCGTAATTGGCAAAACAACGTATGTGACTAGCAGTGGATGACATACGTGTTTTTGCCAACACCGATTGTTTTGACACCGCAACATACGTTCATTTCCAACATAAAAGCCAGCGTACCAATGAGGATTGTGGCCGTGGGAGTGGCTTTGTGATTCCTGCTAGGCAAATTTCGCCACACCCAAAGCGTGTGTATCGCTAGCATTTATATCCGGGGCTGGGTGTTTTAACGTTGCTGTTTATATAAGCGAAAATTTGTACGAAACTACACAGATTAGTCCATGGGAAGATTCCTATAACTTCCCGTGCCGTCGGTGGGGCCAGTACTGCCCCCCCCCCCCGTGCCGGATCCCCCGGAAGGGCCGTTGCCGCGCCCCCGGTCACGTCGGGAGGGCAGGTGCAGCGCCCTGCGGTGGCACGTCCCCGGTTGCGTCGGTAGGGTAGCGTCGGTGCCGCGTCCCTCCCCCCCCCCCCCTCCAGGGCCGGTGGAAGAATACTGGGTCGGTGTGGCAGGTGCCACGTTCCACTGTACGCATCCTCCGGTAGGACCCGCGCTGTCCCCCGGTGTCGTCTGTAGCGCCGGTGCCGTGTCCTCCGTTAGGGCCGGTGTGGCCGGTGCCGTGTCCCCGGCAGAGCCGAAGTGATGGTGCCGTGTCCTCCTTTAGGGCCAGTGTGACGGTGCCGGTGCCACGTCCTCCGGTGCTGTCGGTAGGACCTGCGCTACGTCCCCCGGTGCAGTCGGTAGGGCCGATGCAGTGTCCTCCATTAGGGCCGTTGCTGCGTCCCCCGGTAGAGCCGGTGTGGCCAGTGCCGCGTCCCCCCGGTAGGGCCGGTGTGACTGTGGCCAGTGCCGCGTCCCCCGGTAGGACTGGCGCCGCGTCCCCGGTGTCTTCGTTAGTACCGGTGTCACGTCCTCGGGCTGCATCGGCAGGGCTGGTGTTGCGTCCTTCGTTAGGACTGTGCGGCCGGTGCGGCGTCCCCCAGTGTTGTCGTTAAGACCGGTGCCGCGTCCCCCCGGTGCTGTCGGTAGGACCGGTGCCGCGTCCCCCCGGTGCTGTCGTTAAGACCGGTGCCGCGTCCCCCCGGCAGGGCCCGTGTGACCGGTGCCGCGTCCCCCCGGTGCTGTCGGTAGGACCGGTGCCGCCTCCTCTGGTGGGGCCGGTGACGTGTCCACATCTACATAGGGCCCGTGTGACGAGTGCCGCGTCCCCCGGCGCCGTCGGTAGGGTCGTTGACACGTCCCCCGGTAGGGCCAGTGTGGTCGGTGCCGTGCCCTCCGTTATGGATGGCGTTCTTCGCCGCATGGATGACGCGCAGCGCTGCAAGCTGCCGCACGATAGCCGCATGCCTGACGTGCGGCAGCCGCACCGCAACCGTACCGCATCAAAATCGCACTCGTGTGGGGCGGGCCTTAGGGCCGGTGTGGCCGTGTGTCCCCCGTTAGGGCCGGTGTGGCCGGTGCCGTGTCTCCGTTAGTTAGGGCCGGTGTGACGGCGTCAGTGCCACGTCCCCCGGTGCTGTCGGTAGGACCTGCGCTACGTCCCCCGGTGCAGTCGGCATGGTCGTTGACACGTCGTTGGCCGTGTCCTCCATCAGGGCCGGTGTGACGGTGCCGGTGCCGCGTTCCCCTGTGTCGTCGGTAGGGCCGGTGCCGTGTCCCCCGCTTTTGTAGTTAGCACTATATAGTGTCGCGTCTTCCGGATCGCCGATGCCGTGTCCTCCCCTAAGACCAGTGTGACTGGTGCTGCGTCCCGCGGTGTCGTCGGTAGGACCGATGCCGCGTTCCCAACTGCTGTCGGTAGAACCGGTACTGCGTCCCCCGGTGCCGTTGGTACGGCCGTTCCCCGTGCCGTCGGTCAGGCCGGTGCCGCGTCCCCCGGCAGGGCCGGTGTGACCGGTGACGTGTCCTCCGTTAGGGCCGGTGTGGCCGGTGCCGCGTCCCCCCGGTGCTGTATGTAGGACCGGTGACGCGTCCCTGCTGCTGTAGTTAGGGCCGACTCCTCGTCCCCGGGTGCCGTCGGTAGGGCCGACTCCACATCCCCTGGTGCCGTCGGTATGGCCGTTGCTGCGTCCCCTGGTTGCGTCAGTACGTCGGTGGGGTCGGTGCCGCTGTCGTCGGCTTACCGGAGATAGTAGGCAAATCCACGTATGTTCTCATTTATGTGCTTGAAAAATGCAATTCAAGCAAGAATGTCCGTACATACGTGTTTTGACCACGCGAGCGTTAACATCTTTAGATACCCATGATGAGGAGATATCTGGCAAAACCACGTATGTTTTCATTGGTAAGAAATAAAAAATCATTTACACAAGAAAGCTTTGACATACGTGCTTTGGACACGATAAGTCCGAACATACGTGTTTTTTCCTTGGCTGTCTACCCTTGGATATGACATACGTTTTTTGGAAAATGTTTTTTGGAAATATAAGTATTTTCAAAAAACTTTTTGTGAATATAATTCGCATAACCAAATGCTCCGTTTCTTGGGCTATCGATCGGTATAAAAAACCATTTTTGACCAAAAAATGACATACGTGGTTCTTCCTTTGCACGGCAGAGCGGCCCGCCACGAGGAGGGCAGAGATCCATCCAGCGAGAGGCAGAGCAGCGGGAAGACCGGTCTAAACGCAACCGACTGGTTCTAGAGAGTGCGTGACTCATCTGAGAAAGCGAATAGCGATACAAACATCATGTAAGACCGAAATATGAGAACATGAATAAATTTGCAAAAAAAAAAGAGCGTGGTAAATAAGAGTGAAATATTAAAGATCTTCTGGCTACTTGATTATACTGCAAGCGATTCTTCTCTACAGTAAAACAGGGTGCACTAGTACAAAACGCTTTATCGATGACGCGTATTGCACGAGTCACTGAAGCCCGTTATACTGTATATAAGGAGTCTTTGCAATGAACTTACACGTAGCCCGTTTCAAAGCCTACGCCTCATTCGGGACGAGTTTTTCCTCTACTGCCCTCCCCCTGCCGATCGCCCCCGTCCTGTCCGGCGCACCTACCTGCCTCTCCGTCGCTCTCTCCCGTCCTCCCGCTCTGTCCCGTCCACTTACACTGCACGATGACCTGCTGCTGACGGAGACGCGCCTGTTCCCTCATCTTGGCCAGCTCCTCCTCGATGACACTGCGCTCCGACATCAGTCTGACGGGAGAGAGGGAGGGGAGGGGGAGGATGAGAAGGGGAGGCGGGGAGCAAGAATAAAGGGATTAATGGCATACTACGTCGGGGACAATTATAATTATGGGAGGGGGGAGTAGGGGCTATTCTAGTACCGTCTCACGGCGCCCTCATAAGCCCCGCCTCTTCCCGTACGGTCTGACTCTCCCTACCTCCACCCCCTCTATTCCGTCCCGTTAAAGCCCTCCCTAAAGCCCTATTCCCGCATCATTTGACTCCCTCACTGCACCCCATCCACTCCCGTACCGTCTGACTCCCTCACTGCACCCCATCCACTCCCGTACCGTCTGACTCCCCCTACACCCGTTCCCGTACCGTCTGACGTGCGAGTTGGTGGACTGTATCATGGAGTAGAAGTTGCCGGCGGTGCGTTTGTTGCAGTCGCCCCGCTCCAGCCAGGTGGTCAGCAGCTGCACCGACTCGCCGAACGTCGACTCCTCCTTGATCTTCTCAAGCAGCTGCTGCGCCTGGAGACGGAGGAGCAGTTGGAGGTTACAGCACAGCGGGGGGAATATGAACTGAAGAATCTAGACAACCTGCCACGAGACTGCCAACCAAGACAGTGCCAAGACTGGTACATAGGGCCTTGCTGTCACTCACTCACTCACTCACTCACTCACTCACTCACTCACTCACTCACTCACTCACTCACTCACTCACTCACTCACTCACTCACTCACTCACTCACTCACTCACTCACTCACTCACTCACTCACTCACTCACTCACTCACTCACTCACTCACTCACTCACTCACTCACTCACTCACTCACTCTCACTCACTCACTCACTCACTCACTCACTCACTCACTCACTCACTCACTCACTCACTCACTCACTCACTCACCCACTCACTCACTCTCTCTCTCTCTCTCTCTCTCTCTCTCTCTCTCTCTCTCTCTCTCTCTCTCTCTCTCTCTCTCTCTCTCTCTCTCTCTCTCTCCCCCCCTCACCTCGTGGTGCGAGTAATGGCTGACGGGCGGCGGTGACGGCGGTCGGTTCATGTCCTCCAGCTGACGCTGCCGATGACGCATCTCCCGCTGCAGCACGCGCTGCTGACACTCCCACTCGTATGTGTCGTCCCGGGCCTGCCGGTCAGGTCGGGTCAGGTCAGATCAGGTCGGGTTATTTGCTGCTGCTGACACTCCCATTCGTATGTGTCGTCACGGGCTACAGACCTGCCATCCCCGTACCAGTTGAGTGCATAACAATGCCCCAACCCCCTGCGCCTACCCCTGTGATTATAGTCACAGCACCACCCTATATCTAAATTTTACATGGTCACACGAATCCCCGTACCTGAGCGTAGTCACAGTGAAGCCTGCCAGTGTTGGCGGCGTCCGTCTCGTCCCGGATCTTCATCCTGTAGCCAGAGAGCATGATGGCATACTCGACGTACACCTCCAGCTCAAAGCGGATGTGGGCAAAGTTCTTCTGCGACATCCGCAAACTGGATATTTCGCCGCACCGGCGGAACACGTCCCGCAGAATGTCCTCTGATGGGGTGGGGTGGGGGGTGGGGGTGGGGGGCGCAGGGGGTCAAGGACCGTCTGTTATAAACTTGAACTCTGACAGTGGGGCAAGGGACATGAAACAATTACAGGCTTCAACAAGACTGTTACTGTCCATCCTTTGCTCTCTTCCAGCATTCCATTTTCCGCACCAACGGCATTTGACATCATCTTCTTTTCTCCAGCCCCATTACCGTCATTCGCCGGTGATGTTGCCTCCCTCCCTAATTGCCGGCTCATAATATCGGTGATGTTCTCTACGTCCCCATCTTCTTCCTCCTTCACCCACATATAACATTCCCATCTCATCCCTCCTCTCTCTTCTCAGCGTCACCCACCTGTGATATTCTCGGGCAGTCCTCCAATGAATGCTGTCCTGCAGCCGGGAGGCCGCTCGCGGGTCATTGGTGGCCGCGCGTTGGGGTTCGGAGGGTACAGCACGCACTCACTGCACGTGATCACCTCCTGGGGACGAAGACGGGGGAGTAAGGGGGCTGTTTTACAGTTAGGGGGCTGTTTTTCCAGGACGAGCGTTGGGGTTCGGAGGGTACAGCACGCACTCACTGCACGTGATCACCTCCTGGGGATGGCGACGGGGGAGAGTTAGGGGAAGAATTAACCAAGCAATCGGTTAGAGACTCTTTGCCGGTAACAAGTGACGTTTTGCATTGCCTATGACATAGAATGAAGAAATCATGTTCATTCAGCAAACACGGCTGCCTATAAGATTGCCAGCAACTTGAGCAAAGTAAAAATCAGCTCCTAGAAAGTAAGACAGGAGAAATGTGAGCCAGCATTATCGCATTTGAAGCTAAAATTAAGGCAAAACGGATCCTTATTTATGTAAACAAGTCTCCACACGCATCATGTCCCTATGGTCTCGAAACTTCACTGTTTATCTTGACTGACCTTGATTGGGACAAAGTTTCCATCTGGCATCCAGGTGCCTGGCAACTGGGGGTAGAGCGGCTGCTGCATCCCGGCTGGTAACAGGTTATACTGGCCCTGAAACACAGAAAAGGTCAGAGTATTCATTTCATCGAGCATAAAATGCGGGTATTCTTGCAGCAAAAGTTAATTAATGGATGTCAATAACTCAGTTTTTTTTTTTCAGCACAAGCCAGCTGGTCGTATCAGTGATACATGCTTAACATGAAACCTGGCTACAGCCTTCTAAATATCAGAACCCAGAACAGAAATAAGACAGAGCATCCCATACGTAAGAGTCATGAGCCTCGATTGATCTAGCATTGAGCACCCACTAACAGTATGGGCAGCTTCAATGTGTGATAACAAGGGCTAAACGTCTGGCCACATCCATTGTCCCGCTCTCCGCCCCAAACCCATCTGATATCTCACCTTCTCCTGGTCCGTTCCTTACCGTGGTCATCATCATGCTAGGGTCGACGGCGCCGGCGCTGCCCATGAAGGCGCCCATGTTGTTCATGTCCATGGCTCCCATGTTGTTCATGTCCATGCCGCCCATGTTATAGCCCATCATGCTAGGACCTGTCGCCGAGAATACAAAGATGTTGGAACTGTTGTAAACTGCGGCAACAGCACTTTTATTTGGGACAATTTTTACGCCTCTCTCAGTCACATGATGGAGGCAAGTCGACAATTACAAACAGAAACTGTATAATGCAGGAGAAAATGTTACACACATTCAAATGCATACATATCCAAAGGCGGTCCCACCATCAACTCTTTTCTCACTCACCTTACCAGAGAAGCACAGCACACAGGATGATCCATTCCCTTGCCTATCTCACCCTGCTGAGCTGAGACAGTCCCATCCTGTCCATCAATCCCTCCACCTACCACGACAGCAGGGCTCAAATCTCTCATTCCCCTCCTTCACCCTAACAGGGCTGAGACATCACTCCTCACGTCTTCTTTACCCTGCTGCAGCTGTAGCTGCTGAGACATCATCCCTCCTCTATGACCCTATGGCGGCCGCTAGTTTCCCTCCCCCCTAACCCTGCGGCTGCAGGGTCCCAAGACATCCCTCCTCCCCTCCCTTACCCTGCGGCAGTTTGTACTGATACGTCCCCCTCCTCTCTCACCCTGCGGCTGCGGCGGCTGCGGCTGCTGCTGCTCCGGCGGCGGCATGTCCCACATCTGCGGGCCTCCTCCAAACTGTCCTCCGCCGACCGGTCCTCCTCCGCCGCCTCCCATGGCCATCTGGTCGGGTCCGCCTCCCACCATGGCCTGCGGCGGGCCGGGCGGCGCCGGCAGCAGCGGGGCGCCGTTGTTTGGGAGGCCCGACATGCCGCCTGGAGAGGAGGAGGGGGGGGGGGGGGTGGAGTCAGAGGGAAGTCAAGAAGTGTGGGGACAACATAAGACAGAGTCAGAAAGGAGATAGAGTTCACAGAGGGAAGTCAGGAGTATGTGGCAGAAAGAGTCAGGGCAAACAGAGTCAGGGCAGAGTCAGAGAGGGAGTCAACTACAGGTGTTGATAGCGTTAATGAGAACACGATCGGCAGAATGAGTCAAAGTCATGGTAACTGCAGTAGCTGTCACACACCTGATGGTGGTGTCACAAAGTCAGTCATAATAATCACTGATGACATCAGAAGCAGTCAGTGTGACTGATTGCGAATTGATTTATACTTTTACCCGCGAGCAAAGCCTCGAACTAGACATTTACAGTACACTTTAGGCGCTGTTTGCCTATGTATATACACCCTTCGGCCTTCAGTCACGGATCCCCCTTTCAGCCATATTGCACCAAAGCCCGTACCTGGCGCCATTCCCCCGCCGGCCTGCATGTTGCCGCCGCCGTGGCCGCCGGGCGCGCCTTCCCAGCGGCTCCTGTCGCGCCGACCACCGTCTGCCGGAACACAGAGGGGCGTCGGTGAATGGGGGTGAGTTGTTGTTGGGAACAGAGAAGGCTGGAAAAATAGTGGGAGGCCGTGGATTCACAATATTATTTAAACTAATCCAATTTTTATGATAGAGAAAGGGAGCAGAAACGCAACCATGTACAAGATAGACAACATTTTTCATGATCGATGACGGATGGGTTATGACATGTCCCAGCAAGTGAATATGCAAGGATGAAAAATAAGATAAACCATTCAAGTTACTGATTAAACCAAACTGCAGCGTAAGACACAGTGCGAGACTACTCTATTGACAGTCATCGTAGCTGACCTCCTCCCACGTCCGTTACAGTCGTCGTTTACCTTCCCTGCGTCCGTTATAGTCGTCGTTTACCTTCCCTGCGTCCGTTATAGTCGCCAACACCATTCTTACCTCCTCTGCGACCGTTATAGTCACCCCCGTCCTGACCCCCCACTGCATCCGTTATAGTCCCCCGTTTACCTCCTCTGCGTTCGTTATAGTCTCCACCGTTATTCTTACCAACGCAAGTCCGTTATAGTCCGGCGACCCTTCCTTGCCCTCCAATTACCGTCCTATATCCATAGTTCCCGTCATAGCCAAGATTGTCGAACGTGTGGTGCAGCGACAGCTGTATGCCTATATGTCCGACAATCATCTCCTATCCTCATCCCAACACGGTTTCCGTCCCCACCATTCAACCGAGACCGCTCTGCTCTCTGTTACTAACAGTATTTTCTCCAACATGGACCGTAGCCACCTTTCCCTCCTGTGCCTCTTGGATCTGAGCAAATGTTTTGACGCTATTCCACACTCTCTGCTCCTTAGCAAACTTCAGCAATATAACATTGACACATCCTGGTTTTCTTCGTATCTCCATGGTCATTCCCAGTCAGTCTCCATCTGCTCTCCTTCCGGCGCCAGAGTGGTCTCAAATCCCCTTCCTATCACCACGGGAGTGTTCCAGGGATCCGTCCTTGGTCCTCTCCTATTCACCATCTTCTACAACGACCTCAGCCTGCACGCACCGGACGCCCATGTGACTCAGTACGCTGACGACACCCAAATCCTGTTGTCCGATGTCAAAGCCAATCTTCCTGACCTCATCCAACGCATGGAATCTACCCTTTCCACCTTGTCTGCTTGGTTCCATGCCCATGGCTTAAAACTCAACGCGTCCAAAACTGAAATCCTTCTCCTCGGCACCCGTCAGAACACCCGTAACCTCCCCCCTGTCAGCGTACGGGTCGGTGGTGGGACTGTTCGGGAGAGACGGACAGTCAAAAACCTTGGCGTGCTGTTTGACCGTCATTTGAGTTGGGACGCACACGTCAGTGACGTGGTTCGCCACTGTACCGGCCTCCTGATCGGTCTCCGCCACCTGAGGCATTTCCTCCCGCAGCACGTACTGAAAACTATTGTTGAGGGGTTGGTCATCTCGCGCGTGAGATACTGCATATCTGTTTACGGAAACTGTTCTGCCGATAACTGTGCCAGACTTCTCAAAATTATTAACTTCGCTACAAGAGTTATAACCGGCCTCAAAAAGTACGACCACGTATCTCGCGCGCGGGATGACCTGCGCCTCAAATCGGCCAGTGACATGTACCGGGTCGTAGCGGTGACTGTCGCGCGCGGTGTGATTGTGCGCGGTGAACCGACCGTCCTCGCCTCACTGTTCGCCACGAACGCTGGGTCGCGGGCCAGTGGTGACCGCACCACCCGGAATGACCGTCGCCTACGGCCACCGGTTTCGCGCACTGCGGCTGGGCAGCGGGCCTTTTCACACCAAGCGACCGCGCTTTTAAACCAGCTGCCCGCTGCCCTTTTAGATCTCGACCCGGACAGTTTTAAGAAAGCAGTAAAGGCGCACTTCTGATGGGGTTCCGAGAGGCTGTTATTGTCGGTGATCTGATTGCGTATGACGTGTGCATTGAGTGCCTGGTGTGTGCGTGGGTGTGTGATTTCTGACGGAAAATTTTATTCCCATTTTACCCTGACGTATGTTTTCTTCTTAACTCTCTGTGACTAAAGACACAGAATAGCCAAGCCCATGTGGAGTTGTCTGCCTTTGTCAATACAGTCCCCCACTAACCTCCCCTACGTCCGTTACAGTCCCCCACTAACCTCCCCTACGTCCGTTATAGTCCCCCACTGGCCACGGGCCTCCCCTGCGTCCGTTGTAGTCCCCCACTGACCTCCCCTGCGTCCGTTATAGTCCCCCACTGACCTCCCCTTCGTCCGTTGTAGTCGCCCACTGACCTCCCCTACGTCCGTTATAGTCCCCCACTGACCTCCCCTGCGTCCGTTGTAGTCCCCCACTGACCTCCCCTACGTCCGTTATAGTTCCCCACTGGCACTGACCTCCCCTGCGTCCGTTGTAGTCCCCCACTGACCTCCCCTACGTCCGTTATAGTCCCCCACTGACCTCCCCTGCGTCCGTTATAGTTCCCCACTGGCCACGGGCCTCCCCTGCGTCCGTTGTAGTCCCCCACTGACCTCCCCTACGTCCGTTATAGTCCCCCACTGACCTCCCCTACGTCCGTTATAGTCCCCGCCGCCGTCCGGACCCCCGTTGTCCTGGTACCCCCGGCCGGGACCGGAGCGGCCGCCACGCAGACCGCCTCGCGAGCGGGGACCGCGCCGGTCAGACGTGTCAGGAGAGCCATCTGTCGGGAACAAACAGAAGTTAGGGTTCTGGGGTCGCGTTCAGGTGGCTGAAGAGTATGCCAAGAAAGAAACAGCTGTGATGAGCTAATGAGCTGAGCTCATAAATCTTAAGCACAATATGATAAGCAGGTAGTATGAGCAATAAGCAGCACATACTATGATATTGACAAGCAACACTACCTAGCATATTGCCACATTGTCACCACACACTTCACTCTACTCATATTTCCTCATTCATTGACTGAAATGCAAACATATATAAAGCAAAAAGCCCAGGTAGGTATCTGGCAGCTTACTGGTGCCCCCGGATGGTGCTGCACCACTTCCCAGTCTGTTGCCAAACTCCAGAGGCTGGTTGTTGTTGCCTGGTCCAGGACCCACTCCATAGCCAGACATGGTTACTGCTGGATGTCACAGATCTGAGGAATAAGAAATGCTGTTAGCAATAATATGACATTGAGCATAAACAAACATTGAAACTGCATATCAAATCAACATTGATGTGGATTCTCAAAGGTCTATTGAAGATCAGACGTAATGTGGTGTTCCCAGTCCCTGGGTATCTTGATCTTTGCTGTTGCACATTGATAGAGATGCTGAGGACTGACTGGCACCAACATTGGTTTCAGTACATGAGTGATACCATTTGATAGGCAGGCACAACTCAAGTGCATATATCTAGTATGCTCCTGTTTAGATTAAATACCTACATCATGTTTCACCAACACATTTTTTACCTAGTTACTGGCCTGGCAGATCCTCAGAAAGGGTTACTTAGGGCAGCCACTATACTGCAACCACAGCAGCAGCAGCCAAAACTGACAACATTTTGTAATTATTTATATATCTACTTTAACTGCACAGTGACACCTAAAACATCAATATCGTAGTGATGAACAGTTTTTGAAAAATGGGTTAACTTTTAAGGAAATAAGCAGGTTCCACACTGAAACACGCAATTTCTACTAGATTTTGCTGTGCAAAGCAAAGTTACTTGGCAAAAGTAGATTTTAACCCTCGCCCGCACATGGGGGGGGGGTGGTTGCCACCCCCCCCCCCCAGGCAGTCTTTCTGCTCTGCACTCAACATTTTTAGAGCTAGAAGGCTGATTTTTCGTATAGCTGCTCGTCTATCCTTTCTTGATGTCCACTGAAAATTTCAAGTTTCTGTGATTTTTGGTTTCGGAGATATGACCTTGTTTTTCAGGTCATGTCATGACCCAAATGGCCAATTCTCAACATGTTGCGTTTGCCATGGGCCTTGTGAGCTTTTGACACCCTGATTTCGGCCTTTTTTGCCAGTCTTACCTCCCACCTATCATGGAACATGTTGTTCGACGATGTACAGGGGTCAAGGTCAGGGTCAAGGTCAACCTAGGTCATCTAAGATAATTGCGTTTTAGGCAAGCTGAATTTACTTTTTGTGAAGTTTTTTGACTGCATTTTTGGTAAAAGCTTCTCAGATCATGATTTCATGTGATATGGACCCAAAAACAATCGGTGCACACATCAGTATACACACAGACACACACAGACATACAAACACATATAATTGACCTTGACCTAACTTGACCTGAAATGACCTCAGCAGCAAAATTCTGGTCGGATAGTGTGACAAAGAGGTTCTAGCTGGCTTGGCACCAGAAAACAGCATCGTCATCGGTATTTGATAAGCAGCGCACCTGATATTCAACGGTGACCCAAAACAGCAACATTTTTTAGTTTGACCTGACCTGGAAGGTCAATGACTGACCTGAGAAGGTAAAACTGGGTATCATTGGATTCGTCTCTTCCCAAAGAATCTTTTTGGTCTTTACTGCTAAGCTCTATCTCCAACAGGAACGAAATGGCGCGGGGGGGGGGGTGGCAACCACCCCCCCATGTGCGTTCTAGGATGGGAAAATGGCATGTGCGGGCGAGGGTTAAGAGGTGAAGTGTAGGCCCTAACATAGCAAACTGCTGGTCCTAGGCTGTGCTTGCACAGTGCTGTTCAAGACAATGATGTGGAAGCGGACACTAATATGTCTAACAGGGTTCATTTCAAAGTTCATTTAAAGGTGATAAAATACTGTTAACCCATAATTGTTTTCTGATTACAAGAGCAGTTAAAAAATTTATAGATTTATTAACAAAACCCTTCACCTTGTTTATTCAGGCTAATGCATATTTCCAGCCTGGTTGGCTGTGCAGATGCCAGCCTTACAAACCAAATTAATGCTTGCAAAATGTCAGAATATGTATACAATACTTTGCACAGCAGCCTTGGCACTGGTAGATCCAGGAGCCTGTGCTAAGAGTCTCCTGGATCTGCCTGGAGCTTCTTGGCAGGCTCCTTCCAAGAGGCTCCTGGCAGGAGCCTGTCAGTGCCCCCCCCCCCCCGCAGCAGCCAAAATTGATAAACATTTGTCATTTTTTTTTTTTAGAGCAGAGTAAAAGTGTAACAACTTAAGGCAGGAAGTTTGCAGCTTACTGACTTAAGTTCTTCAAACAAACTTCTTGGGTAGTAAAGCAGGCATCACACTTGATTTTGGCAACCAAGGAGAGGTGCTGTAGGTTAGGTTGTAGGTTGTAGGTTGTAGGTTGTAGGTTTTAGGTTGTAGGTTTTAGGTTGAAGGTTGTAGGTAAGGTTAGATCAGCTTTGGTTAGGTGTGGTTTAGTTTAATTAGAAAGCACCTCTGGGCATAGCGCCTCTCCTTGGTTGCAAAAAAAAAACAAGTGTGATACCTGCTTTACGACTAACACTGCTTCTTCTTACTAAGAACTAAGGAATTTGCTTGAAGTCAAACAACAGTGCAGTGCCTACCTATATAAGGAATTGAAATATAAGTTCTTGGAGTTCAAGGATATGTTTGGGTGAGTGTCCCTCACAGCATCTGAGACTGCCTTTCTGGGCTAGCCTGCAAGCCATGATCTTGATCTCAAACGGCGTGCTGATGTCAATGTCCATGCCGCCTGCAGCATTTGTAAGCAAGCCTTTTGGACCTATCAATATTTGCAATGACATGTTATGCATATTCATTATATCTGTATGACCAGTATGAGAATAAAATTGTATTTCCGGAAATGCATTAGAATAGAAAAATTGCTGTTGGCAAAGCCAACATCATTTCATGCCCAAGACTCCACAAAGAAGCAATTATATGCCATGCACACACCCGAATGCCAATAGAAAGCCCCTAGAATATATAGAACAAATTCACGAGCAATTCTATCAGATCCTCGAGCCCAATTAAAGCTCTTTAGTATTTAGATTTATGCGTCTACCCGCGACGATCACCGCGTCCCAGCTTTGAATACTTTTATGTTTTCCGTACCTAGTGCTGGAATTATTATCATAGAAATCATCACTGTTTTATTTTTTCCTTGTATTTTGTTTTGATTCAATGAACAATGTTGAAATATTTTTTATAGATTTAAGTTAAATGCAAACAAAACTATTTAACAGCAAATCTATAACTCGTTTTACTATTTACTCATGGGAATTTCGGTAAAGACTGAACAAAACCGTACATTACTAGCCAATCGCAGACATGTTTTGGTGTGACGTCAGTTCTCAAGAACGAAAACAGTCGTGCTCCGTGGCTGGTCGAGCGAGGACGGTCCGACAAAAGTGCTCGAATTGTGATCAAAATGGATTCTCTTCGTAATGAAGTGATGGTGAATCAGTTTGTTATGGTTGCTGGTTGTGCCAGAGAGCAGGCGAGGCAGCTTCTCCAAGGTGCAAACTGGCAATTCGAGGTAAGATTGCTGAGTCATTGGAATAATGGCTGCCGGCCACGCCGTCGCTGCCCGTGCGCACCGTCAGCTTTCTCTTCCCTGATTTAGGCTGTATAGAGTATAACAATTTTTGACTGATGACACAAGTTATCTAGCTGAAAAAATGTTTGCTGTTTTGTTTTGTGTAGTCGACTGTTGAACAACATGGCTGCCGTTTGTTTACCTCGACTCTCGCCGATGACGCCGTAGGCAGTGACGTCATACAGTGCAGCGGGGCCCAATCCAAATCGCTGTTTCGGGAAATCCGTGGTGACGATGAGTGTGGTTGGGACGGGAGTGACGATATTGAATCGTACGATATCGTGCGATTCAAATTTTAAACACGTAGATTTGATGGCCTTCTTGCCGGTTCAAGTTATTGCAACACCTCATAGGCGGCAATAGGCGGATCCGGAACGCTGCGGCCAACCCCCCTTTGGCTTTCCCACACTCTGAAGAAACACCAATTAAAAAAAAAAAACGTTATATTTCGTTTTCTCCTTTACTGTTGTACGGTTAAATCAAACTTCTAATACATTATAAGAAAAATCTTAGTTTTCTTTGCATTGTAGAACACGGCTAATTTTTATCATATTCGGGTGCTGTGAGGGGGGGGGGGCTTTCCGGCCCCCGGGTTCTTCAGCATTAGAAAGGATGCCTTTCTTATGCACCTGATGGAGCACTTTGTCATTTGTGCACTCTCCAACTGTTGGCTATGCTTCCCTAAGACCCAACAAACAATAATTCTCCACTGGCTACTGGCTTCCGTCATCCGTGCTGGTTCCCTAACAGCGGGACATCGCAGGGACCCCAGTCCAGACCCACCGGGTGTGGTCTGCCGTCTCTTGGTCCGTCCGACTGGCGATCAAAGGTCACTGCTGCTAGGTCTGGCCGGGGCGTAACGCCACGCGCCGCTGGCCCAGTTTGTGACACAGTGTGCGTCATGAACTGTCACGTCTGTCACTGACAGTTGACTGGGGCCTGGCTGACACCGGCGAGCTGACAGAACGCGTACGGGTACTCATACTGGCATCGGCTAGTATAGAGTGCTAGGTTTAGCAGCTCTGTATCTATGTTGTTTGGCTTTATTCTCCGTAGGTATGTTGTGCTCTGTGAGAAAGTAGGTCAGGTTGAATCAATAATGACCCGCTGTTTTCTAACGCTGTCGGCCACTCCTTCCCCGGTGAATCAACCAACTCCGTTCTAGCGAACCATCAACCAACCATCATTGTTCCGAGTTCCATTGATCTTTGGTCAATGTGTTCACCGCCCGTCAAATGTTTCTCCAAAGTCCCATGTAGGCTCGAACCCGCACCCGCGTTGCCATCGGGAAGCGTCCTCGACGGGCCGCCACTGGCACCGGTGCGGTGCGCGCTGGTCCGCGCGACCCGTGTCCTTGGTGGGCGATCAGAATCGCGGTCCGACCGCCGCGCGTCACGTGGGCCGGCCGGTTTCACAACAGGCCGGTCGGGGTGAGGCATGCTGGTAGGACTAGCGGCACGGCCACTGTAGTTTGTTCTCAAAGGAGAGTAACGTTACTGGCGGATACGTAGGTATTAAGTAGGCGCTGGATGGAACTGGATAGGTAGTGTTGGTTTATTCAGCCATCATGATGTCACGGGCCGATCGGTGCGGTTTCGTTTCGTAGACGCGCTTTGTGTACTTATGACCCAGTTTGGTTATGATAAAGCGATAAAATTATCGTAGGTAAACGATGATATCGTGCATGTTTTCCGTTAGATTACTCCACGGTTTTTAGCATTCTCTGGCCAAAGTGGTCCTAATGCTCTACGAAGCCCAGGCGATCATTCTCTGTACCTAGTTCACCCCCTCAGGAAGTCCTAGACGGCTCATTCACAAAGTTGGTTGGTAAATATATGCAGATATTCATATCTTTTCTGAGTGCGACTTGCTGTTTGGTTAACTCCCGTGCAGTTTATTTAAATTGAGGTTCTACTCTATAGGCTCTGTGTTTTGACAAGAACCTGATTGCGAGCACGAGGGATGTTATCCCTCTCCCTGAAGTTAACCTTTCTGAGTAGGTCTCCCAAATTCAAGTACCTACCTGGTGTGGGTTCAGTGGGTACAGAGAACAGGGTATCGTCTGAGGCATTTGATTCTGCACATATTAGTAGCTATCGAACTGAAAATCAGCACGTTCTGTGCCTGCGAATCAGTGTTTGCTGTATTTAGGTACTATCGATTCGAGGGGTTTGTTTCGCAATCCTTAGCTGGTTACGTAACCCGTACCGTGCTCCACACTAGCTGATGCCTAGCCTCGTAGAGCACAGTTGTCAGTTAGTCATTGTCATTTTTCGAATCCTCACTCCCTGCTCTTTGAAAAGCACTTGTTAAGTGTCCACCCTCCCAAAAAAAATCAATCCCTCAACCCCTAAAAGCAAACAAGGGACACCTGAGGCCCTTGCTTCACCGTGATCAACACGGAGAACCGTGATAACCACCACACCGTTGGCTGTTTACTGGAGGTGCCCGAGCCTTCACCTGGGTGCTGAGTCATCATGGCTCAGCGCCTGCGACAGCGGTGGGTGGTTTACCCCAGGCCTCAGTTCACCTCTCTGGAACTCTCCTCGATGTTGTGGAAGAACCCGCTGCTCACGTTGACCCTGTTGAGGAAACGGATACCTAGCTTAGATACCTATCTTGCTGCTGACTCTGAGGGAAGCTCAAGCTGAGGTGCAAGGAGACTGGGGAGCTCGAGTTCATACTCTCGAGAGCTCGATAAATTGGGAGCACGCGTCGGTGATACCGGCAAACCCGCAGCATACGTTGGTTATGCTGGCGTACCAGAAAGTTGTTATCAGTGCTGATACTGCGTGAGCCTAATGAGCCCACGTTGATTCCGCCGGGGTTTCAGCACAAGGCCGTGTGCCTGGCTGGCCCAGTTGGCGGCTGCTCGCCATGGGACGGCCCCGTTCATGTCCGCGAGTTCTGCGAACTGCTGCAGGCGGGTGGTAGCTCTGTGTGCCCTCAGGGTATCGATTAGCTGCGATCATCGGCGGACGAGGGTGCTGGTCGGCAGGTCACCTAAGGAGGCACCGTGGGGTTCTTTGTTCGCGGGGGTATTCTCGGCGCTGTGGAACGCACTGACGGAAACTGCGGAGGAGAGGGATATTGAGAAGGGCGATGGGTTACGGCGGATTAAGTTGGTGAAATTGTAGGTGAGACAAGTCAAGTGTGATGGTCAGATTGACATTGCTAAACAGTCATTTGTATAAGTAACTTGACAGTTCCATTTTCAAAGCCGAAATCATCCTGCACCTGCTATTTCTTGATATTACGCGTCTTTGTCCCCACCGGAATACAAATACTATCAAAGTGCTTATCTGCAAAACAAGCAGCCACTCAGCCGCGTGGTGAGACGTTTGTATGATAAGTGAGCTACCTTTGTTTGCCCCACCGTCTGATCGCCTATCTGCACTCTCCTGGGCACAGGCCACTTGGCTCGCTTCCTCTATATCGTCGTTGTCAAACACTCGCTGTTTACAGAGGGCCTAGCCAGAATGTGTCCTATCTGACCTTTCTCTGAGCCGATCGCTATCATAGAGTCTAGTCCGGGACCTTGTGAGTTTTACGTTCACGGAATGCTCGTTTTTGCTGTCATTTCGTCTGGGCTTGCGTTGGGATTGGCTCTCGTCTTGCGTCTGGGCTCTGTCGCTTCTTCGTCTGGTCTTCTCTTCTGTTGTCTGTCGACCGCCGGGCTTGGGTCTGCTGGGACTGTTGACACCGACGCTGGAGCTTTCAGCGCTACCTGGCCAACTCATTTGGCACAGCAGTGGTGTCATTTGGCCTCTGTAATGGTACCGGATGTACCCTTTGTGACGGTATCTGGCGTACCCTTCGTAACGGTACCTGCTGTACACTCCGTGACGATGCAATTCTATCCGTATGGATAGTGTCACAAACAACGAATTTTCTCTCCATCTCTCTCCCACTTTCTCCCTCCGTCATCCCCCTTTCTTCTTGCTCTCTTTTTTTTCCAGATTCCACTCCCCGTCTTGCATGCACAACGGCTTGACCTTTCTTCGGTTCAAGTCCAATTTTCGAACCGCTATTATTGGTCACAATTATAGGTACCGTGTCAAATTCCATAGCTCCTCGGATTTTGAATATTCATTTTTGGGGGCACCGGTGATTTTGTTTCTGACCTATTTTGGAACTTCCTGGTCCAACTCATTATTCCTGGCCGCAGTGACATCTAAAGCGTGGACCGTTAGGGACACCTAACTATCTCTCGTCGTTAGTCCGAATGATGCGGACTGTGAAGTCTGTACTGACAGGGCCCATTCCATCCCCAGTTGTGGCTTGAGTCCAGAGACCAGACATGACCTGATAGCCATGTGAGAGTGGGAATGTAGCGAGGTATTCCACCAGATCTGGGCACTGCATTGTGTGGAACATTGCTAGTGGTCTTATATCAGGCTGAGATTTAGTATTGTTGAATGACAGACTATGTTAAATGACAGTCGAGTAAAACATTGAGACCTTAACGGCCACTGTTGGCCGTCGATTAATTTTGTTAGTGGTCCCCGCCCCCGTAGCCTTTAATGGCTTGTGACATTGCATCACTGCTGCGATTTGGTATGAACATGCTATGGTCTGCTGAACGTGCTGTTACTCTCCGTGTGACGTGTGTCGATCTTCTTTTTGGCTGTGTAACTTGTAAAGTGTGTACTGATGTCGTGACCGTACAATGATCGCACTCTGCGTAGATCTTCTGTTTGGCTTTGATCTTATTTGACCGCGCTGTGACGGCGCTGTGACCGCGCTGTGACCCTAGGTGACCGCGCTGTGCCTGTTGTGACCCTAAGTAACCGCTCTGTGACCGTACCGTGTCCTGACCCTATGTGACCTCGCTGTGACATTGCGGTGACCCTAAGTGACCTCGCTGTGACATTGTGTTGTTCTCCGTTGCAGACGGCGCTAAGCATGTTCTTCCAGGAGGCGGCCGTGTCCTGCAGCACAAGCAGTCGGCAAAACAGCTTTCAAATGGTGAGTCCGTTTTGCTTCTGTGGTGTGTTCTACCTTTCTGGCAGGTCTCTCGGTCCTTGATTGTAGTAGTATATGCCCCTGAGCTTCGTGACAATAATATTATTTTTGCAACCAGACTTTCGTATATTCTGCTTCACTGTGTGACATGTTATTTTTCCCGAGTTCGAAAACTGAATCGTTTGAAGTCCGAAGACAGCCTCAGGCAAAGGCCCTGTTACGGCAGCATACTAGCGTGTTCTGGAGGCTTGTGACTCAATCCAGCCTCGTGTGTCCCTGCCTGGCCAGTTGTCCTCCAATGGCCGGATAGGTCGCGTCGTGGCCGGCGCGGCGGTCGGCTGACCACTCACTGACCGCGTGACCTCGGGCGAACGGTCGTCGGTCGATGGCGCTCAGCTGACGGTCCAGCCGTCGGTCGCGCTGCAAGGTCATCTCGTGACGCTGCTCGGGCTCTGTTCGAGATTTTGCGACCAAGATCTCGTAGTGGATTGGATGTAGTTTTAGGTCCTTGGATTAGCTTACCAAATTTGTTTCCGGAATCGGTTGGTACTACCATCCATTCCATCCATCTACCATTCATTTAGTGGTAGTGTCATTGTCATGTTATTTTGCATGTTTTTCCATGAACAGCGTTTCTTTTTATGTCGCCGGACGCCTGTCGTGACTCGTGGTTGACATGAACACTGAGCAGTGGAATCGGTTGGCGGTTGAGGCTGGCGAAGCTCGCTGTAACTTGATGTGGTCCTGTGACCCTGAGAACAGAGCTTTGCCCGGTGGAATCCGGTGGAGCTCGGTAGAGGCTGGTAGAGCTGGGTGCCGTGTTATTTGGGTCGCTTATCGTGTTCCCAGTATCGATGTCCGCCGGTATCGGATCGGAGTCGATACGGACACCGCCTCCGGTGCTGAGCTGTGCTTTTTGAGCCGGGCGTCCGTCCGACGCAGCAAGCTAAACGGCTATGCGCACTGCGCAGTGCAAGGTCCCTTTGTGCACTGTGCAGATACACGGGGACGCCCTTGAATCGCACTATCGATTATTGATGGGCATGAATAAATAAGCTAGAATATTATCAGTCGCTTTGCCGCACCACGTTTTTGGCCGTAGGTTATTCCTATGTCTTCTTTTTGTTTCCTTGCATGCTTCTTTTACGCCTTGCGACGAGTCTGTCTCGTTTTCGATGGTAGTCTTCAAATAACATGGGCTGTTGTTTGCCTTGGCATAGTGTTTGCTGGTACTTTTCCTATCCCATCGAATATCGTTGTTCAAATATTCTGTTTCCTGTTTGTGCAATGGCTATACGGTTTGCTAACGTCAATATCCTTGATGCCACGGTTCCTCGGACCTTTGTATCA
Organism: Amphibalanus amphitrite; assembly: GCF_019059575.1. Lineage (NCBI taxonomy): Eukaryota > Metazoa > Arthropoda > Thecostraca > Balanomorpha > Balanidae > Amphibalanus > Amphibalanus amphitrite. Next base: position 35,529 of record NW_024883173.1, read on the forward strand.
ATGTGGCTGTGTACGATTGATTCTGACGAGTCTTTTGTCACATGCCAAGGGCTATAAGAGCCAAGGGCAAGAATTTCACATCAAGTCGCGAATATGCGGTGGAAGGTACGCGCGTTTTCATAGATCAGGGAAGTCTGTGTTGTATGCTTTCGTTTATAACTAGTAGGTCTTGCAGTAGGTAGGTTTTCTGTGTCTTTGTAATGTGCACACTGCACTTGTAGCTCATCGAGCAGTCACCGCGCTTTCTGTTTGGTGTCTTTCCCTGGGTGTATTTTGCCTAACTTTCGTTATTGAAAGAAATTGAATTAATTAAACTAACTCGTGCTGGCGGGCTACAGCTGGCATTTGGCCCTATTGCTCGCCCCATTCAAACTCGCCTCAAGCTTTTAACTATTGACCTTTTCGTAGCGGCCGGTTCCGCCTCCCATGCAGGACTTACATTAGTCCAGTATAACTGCATCGCCAGCGACGACTGCGCCTATGGCGACGTCGGCCTCGACGCGTCGTGGACATGGTGTCAGCGCGGTGCGCCGGTCGTCGCGGCGGCCGCCCACACGTGGACCGGCACGTTCCTGCACTGGCTGTGTGCCATGTCAGACGGTCCAGGCCGTCGGCTGGCGGCCGTCGGGGCTCCCGGGACGCCTCCTGCGTCACACGGGTCACGTGTGGGACGCGTGGCTCCACCGTGACCGGCCGCCGCCGATCATAGACCACTCGCTGCCAGTGTCGCTGATATGGAGGCGCTCAGAGGGCAGGGGAGGCTGCGGGTAATTCCCTTTAATCGGACTGGTCACTTTCGCAGCATAGGCTAACTGCGTCAACGAATAGCTCAGGAATGACGATGCTATGGACATTGAAATCTGGGTTAGATCGGGCTGTTTGTTGTGGGTAGATCTTTAATTGAGTTATTTCTTTGATAAATGTGCCGTCGTTTACCAGGTGATTAACTGGCGCGCCGGCCGTCAGTTTTTTCAGTCTCCTGGATGAGCTGTTCCATCCATCATTTTATTTGAAATATTGATTTGTCTATTTGTCAAGTATTAATATACAGTGGGTTTCTTTGTTTTATTTTTTTAAGTTAATCTTACAAGCTATATGCTGTGGTTAACCATCCTTTCATTGATAATAACGCGGCGTTTTTAAATCAAAATGGCTGCGCCACCTTATTCCCCGTCGTCATTGTTTTCCAATCTTCCGATGCGGCCTCAGGGATCTGTGTATGACCTGGACGAAGGCCGAGGTACGCCGGGTACTTCTGGCTCCCGGCCCAGATGTTCGGAATAGTCGGTCTGGTCTGGCGGCCGGGCCAGCTAATCCGGTGGTTCTGGACAGGATCCCGGTCCGGCCGTGGCCGTGACTCGGGCTTTTTGGCCACTATCGGCCGGTGCTTCGGTCGACGAATGTTGGTCTGTCAAACCTTGTGGCGTAGCATGAGTGATAAGCGATGAGTGAATTTAGCTGAGCTGTAGCATATCGCTGTGTGTGCGAAATTGGGGCGCGTCGTTATGGGCTATGGCAATACTCGGTATGAGTTTTCATTGAGGATTTCATCGTGTACGTCAAACGCTTCGATTGTCATTCAGTGTCACTTCGCAGAAGATTCTATGTGACGTATCCTGAATTCCTGGCCATGTTTTTTTTATACAAATTATCGCGCTGCACCGAGTCCGCTGTGTGTGTTGTCCCTCCTCTGGCCTATCTGTACGGATCTGACATCCTGTGCCACAGCCGGCGCCCCGGCCGAACCGTTTCGACCGGCCTTGATCCGAGTCGTCCCGCTCCAGGAAGGAGCGCACCGTCCCGCGACGTCACACGCGCTACGCCGCGTGGCGGCCCTCCCGGCCTTCTGCCGCCCCGCCGCACCGTGGTGCTCCTCGCTTCTCGTTGGCCTCGAAGGTCGCTCGACACGCGGGCACCGTCCTGGTTTCATTTGCCCACCGTGGAGCGCGATCTCGACCGCCGGCAGCCTCATGTAGTCGCGCAGACATCACACACTTGGCCTTGACGCCCGGCGCTGCGCAGCTGGCGCGTCGGGCTCCGCACCGTGGCCGCTACGCACTGCGTTACTGGTGGCATTTTTTGTGTTCCATTTTTTGTCGGTGTTGTAATGAATGGGTTCGCCGCAGACTAGACGGTGGTTATGATGTAACAGTGGGCCGAACGTCAGGCTCGCCGTTGCCATGTGGAAGGCAGGAGTGGCCGTGACGGGCCTGGTACCGTGGCCAGGTGCGTGTGACGTTTCTCAGAAGAGCGCGCAGGGGGAAAGTCGGGGTTCCAGGCCTTATTTGCTGAACTCCGAGGCTTCCTCGGGATGTGTTATGCTGGTGCTCGTCGGCTTCGTCGAAAGGAAAAATGAAGCTGGGATGACTTGCATTGAGTTTGAGGGATTACTAGGACTTAAAATGTAGCTCTATGTGCCTTTCCATTTCAGGACTTTTGCTGGCAATGTCCAAGCTTGTCCACTGTACTTCGGACTCGTTGACTTTCGTTCTGTTCAGTTTTCTTTTTTCATGTTTAACATCGATACCTTCGTTGGCTTTGGGTTGACCGGACCACCGAACTGGTTTAACGAAACTCTGAGAACCCGCGAACACCTGTAAGATCCGGGTGAAATCCTAGTGGGCGACAGCAGATCCTGATGTGAAAACGTTACCGGTCCAGCTACTGGGAGCGGCGAGTGGTCACTTCGCTGAACCAACGCCCCATCATTGTCGAATATCGGCCTTTGCTCGTCGCCCGAACCACTAACCAACCGGGGTATCCCCTTTGCAATGAGCGGGTTACTTCTGTCAGGACACGGACTTTGGCGCAGGCTCAGTGTCACACAACATTTCGGTGACGCATTACCGGTGGATGGATCGAGCGGCCAACGCTGTCACCTGTGATGACTCGGGCACTGAGTCTGAGACAGACCGAACACGCCGTGCGCACTAAAGTGTGGAGACCTCGGGGGCGTCGACCCCGTGGAATTTTCCAGGCGTGTGCCAGGCACATCTGGGGCGGCGAAAGAATTGATAATAATGGAGTTGATGATTGTTTTGAAGCTGGAAGAGAAGACGGTATTCGCAATTTTTGACGTAAGGTAAAGGATTTCTCGCTGGCATAGCTGATTACATTGGTATTATCGTAGGCTGGGTCATAGTTTTTATGTTTGCTCATTCAAGCGTAACTGGTCAGTTGTCATTCCAATTCTTCTGAATTATTACCGCACCAGTCCAAAACTGATTCATTCAACCGATTGCTTGGATGTTGGACTTGGCAAGACCCCGGTGAAATCATCAATAATAATCGTAAGACCTTCGCTAGGAATGAGTGAGACATGCCTTTTGCATCCATGGTTAGGTTGTATCCGGTAAGATATGGCCTCACCGCCATGACCTTGCCATCAACGCCTCCACCCCCTCCACCTTTGTTGGCGTTTTGGCTCCGATCGTCTCAGAACACATTCGCCGACGATTTAAAGAGGCCAGACACGTTTTGTTTGGCACGGGCCGCGGTCAGTGGCCCTCAACCCGTCTGGGCCGGCGCGGCCGGATGCGGTCGGCTGGATTGTGGACCTCCCCAGCCGCGACACCCCCTCCCTCCTTCCGTCTCCGGCGCCGCGGACTCGTCACGCCGTGGCGCCGTGACAGCGCGGCGCAGCGAGCGACGCGGCTCCGAGGCCGCCCCAGCGCGGCCTGCGCTCTGTTTTAGAGGCCGTTCACCCCTGGCTGTCGGCAGGAACCGTCGATAGCGGTGTGAGAATGCTGCCGCAACTGCGCACAGTCGAGCGATGGTGTCTGCGCACGGCCCGGCTGAGTCCGCAGCTGTGTTTGGGTGACGATCAGCTGGTGGGGCTGTCCAGTCAGCTGACGGGTTAGGGTGGTATCGAACGGCCGCGGGGGACGGAATAATGGCGGCAGGGGTGCAAAAATGGAGTCGAAAGTGGCGCAGGGAAAGAGAACCTGCAATATGCCATAATGACAAATATGTACTATGCAATGTGCAGTGTTGAGTGTGTCGGTGCAACCAAAGCACGTCATTTTCCTCTCAAGTTTAGGTAATATTTAAAACTTACAATTCTCCAGCTGTGTAGAAATCGTGTGCATAAAACTAAAAGTGTAAAAGTTAATGAGAATCACCTATAGTTGGTGGTGTGGTAGCATCTACACCCATTGCACAAGTGCGTATTTCATAGTTATATCCATGATATTGTGGATGGTTTACTTACTACCGATTATGCCTCTATGTAGTAGCTTGTGGAAGATGGCAGCGTAGGTGCTCGCAGCGTTTCAGCTGGTTATCGATTTCTGCTGCGCCTTGTCAGCTGTCAGAGCATGTATTGCTGTGTCTAAGATGCGGCCGTAGACTGCCCGTGCTAGCTCAAAAGGCAAAGTAGGTAAATTCGAAGTAGGCACTTGGTCATTTTCACTAAAAGTTAAGGAAAAAATCTGACTTCGAAGCATATCAGGCGATTTCGTGTCGTGATCAGTGTCCAGATTGATAAGGTGATGCAGACACCTCCTCGGCCGGTACCTACGGACGCATTACTTTTTTGCTGTCGACAAGCACATCCAAAGAAGCAAACTCCTTCGACAGCCTGGCACGCACCCTCGCGAGCCATCGCCGCCGCCGCTGCGTTCCCGGCCCGCATTGATCGCGTCTATAAGCGGCACCGCGTGACTTGTGCGCCGTCAATGCCTGGCGCAGTACGTCAGTCCTATTGCCGTGCGTCGGCTCTGCTGCGCGTATCTCGGGCTGGATCTCTGTACGTCAGCAAAGTGATTAGTTAGTGAAAAGCGATAATGTGAACACATATATATTGCACAAACCGGTTTCGATATCACTTCATCAGTGTGCAAATATATAAATAAAACACTCAAAATACAAAACGGAGACGAAATAGGTACAGCACGTACAGCAGAGCAAATTAATTTCAAATACATTCATATGACCTCATGTGATTGAGATCCCAAGACGCTTCCGCACCAAAAGAACGGCTAAACTTTTTCCCAATCGTATGTCACCAGCTTTGGAATTTACACACAAACAAGATTCAATGAGGGACGATTCAATCGTTTTTCTATCGGACCTACTTAACCTATCTCGTATGATCTCAGTGCGATCCCAATCAGGTAGACTACCACACTTTTCGGCATGTTTCACCATTGCATTGTTAATATTGTGGTTCCTAAAATCTCTCTTGTGCTCCATTAACCCACAGTGTATATAAATACAGTGGCGGCAAATGCGCTTGGTCACGTGACCAAATCTGCACGTGCGGTTGTGGCGAGGGCACTTCCCGAAACTCTGGTGCCAACGGCCTCGCGGCGCCCATAGAGAATACATGGGACCTTTTCTTTTCAGACCTATCGTGTCTAAACCAAGCCATTTAGTGCAAGGATACGACTGGTTTGAGATTCAGTAGTCTTTTGGCTATAAGTCGGCATAAGAAACGTATTTTTATCGGCAAAATTCGCAAAGTACCAGGTGGTTTTCCGATGCCCTGCACGCCTCCTAACCCCCGGCGGCCGACCGGAGGAGTCAGTAGCGCTCGTCTCACGACTCTTGGCGATAGCTCAAAGCACCTTACAGCTAGAGGGCTGCTATTTGGCACACCTTATCTTTGCTTCCATACGCATCTTTGGAAACCAATTGCATTTCCGTCTCAGGTCAGATTACTGACGTATGACGTCACACGTGAACCTCTGCAATAGTCCCAAAATACCGAAACTTCGCAATGCCCTCGGTGCCAGAGGAGCTGTCACAGCGAGATGATATACTTACAGGACCTAGTATCCTCTAGGAGTCTCAAAACTTGTATATCTCGGATTTCTCCTAGAGGTCACATGAGGTCAGGCCGATCGCGTGACGTCACCATTACAAGTCAATGGGGAAAATATGGAAACTGTAATTTTGACGCCGAGAATGATCTAAACCTAGCTCAAGCACATGGAATCGCAATTTCATGCAATTCTTGCAATGTCCAATGCTTCACTTTTGCATCTTTAACCTAGCGTGACGTCATTTATGACGTCACAAAGGTCACAAGTTTTTTCGTCAATAACTCCTGATAAAATTGAACTGGCAAGTCGGAAAAGTCGCCAATCGACTCGGGAAGACCTACCGAATCGAATGATATACGATACAACCTACTCCGACCAACTTCGTGACCTGAGTGCCTCTGACCTGGCTTTGACCCGATGTGAACACCTTATGTTGACCCCACCCAAACAAAAGTGAACCATTTTGACGCACCGGAGCATGACAAACATGATGGTACTAAAATCGCGACTCTGCGCCGTTTTTTGGCAATGTTATTTCTCAAAACCCGAAATCGTATTTTGGCCCTCGGGGCACTTGACCTGACCCTCAGAGGCCGCCAGTTGACCTCAGACTTTTTAACCGTGCATCAATCGCTGCGTCCCCGGTCCCGTAACGGCATACATGCTTGTTTTTCCCGCGAGGCTAGCTCAATTAGAGCGAGGGAGTTGTCCCGCCCGCTCTCGTGGCTGGGGCGTAGGTATGTAAAAAAAACTAAGAAGTCTGGTGATGATTGATGCAATATTCTTATACAGATAATGCCGGTAGATGAAGGTAGGGCATCAGTTACTAAAGATAAGTGAAACAAATTTGCAGCCCTCAGTAGCATTGATTTATGCATTAAGAGTTATAGAACCATAGGCGGCGGAACGGGGAGGGCACCGGGGCACCGTGCCCCCTTTAATTTTGGCATTTTAACATTAGCCCTATGGGGTTGCATGGAAAGAATCGGACCGAAAGTCGGCAGTGCCCCCCCCCCCCTTAATTGAAGGTGCATTCCGCCGCTACTGTATAGAACAACTGTAAGCTGCAGGCTCAGCTCTTCAGCTTCTACCTATGCCTGCAAACACAATAAAATCAATGGAAGAGTAATAATAGATTAATTGCATTTTATTGATGCTATTCAAGTATCAATGGTAACTATGTCACCGATGATTCAATATTATTTGCACGGTATCATTTACCACCACACGTTTAAATATCTAGTATCTAAAATAATGCAGTAAAATAAGCTGCGCCACGTCTGTCGACAAAATCTGGTGCCAACTCAAGGTCAAACGGAAAATGTGGTCACGTGACCAATGTCCGGCAGCTGCATTAACCTGTTCTTAAGCCCTCTCGACGTTTCACCGAAATAAGGTTGTGTACACCCCTTGCACGGTATTTTATACACTAAACTTGTTTCACTACAGTCACACTTTTTCTTTTTTGCTACAACCTGACCAATCTTCTCCCCAGCCTTTTCCACAATCTGAATATCGGAGCACTTCAACATCTTTGATAATGCTTCACAATTCTGTGACCTGGGTACAACAACTATGGCGTTCTTTGTCTTTCCGTTTGTTTCGTTTCCCGTCCTATTCTTGATCCTTTTTGCCTTATTATAGCATTCAATTATAAATGCCCTGGGGTACCTCAAACCTCTAAAAACGTCAGTGATATGATCACATTCTTCCTTCAGATTTTCGGGACTACATATTCTCATCGCTCTGAGGAAGAATCCAATCACTACCCCCGATTTCGTTCTCCTGCTATGAGCTGAAAAGAAATGAATATAGTCCTCTTTGTTTGTGATTTTCCTATACACTTTGTATCTGATGCCGCTGGGCGTCCTCTCAATATGGACATCTAAGAAAGGTAAAGTATTGTTAGTTTCTTCTTCTAATGTGAACTGGATCCTCCTTTCCACAGCGTTCAGCTCAGCTAACTTTTCACTAAGATCAAGATTGTCTGGCACAACTAACAGGATGTCATCAACATACCTATACCAGTATAGCGCCTTTTGGGGCGACTAACGGAGCGAGCGAGGGGGTGAGTCTTGCACGTGCGAAATTTCGAGGGGGTACCTCCAACTGACTTGTGCACGGCACCCTACTGACCGGTCTCTAGCGATGTGCCAAATTTGAGCACAATCGGCCCAGCCGTTCTCGAGATCTGGAAGCGGCACCCTGCACGTGCGCACGTGCAAAATGGGTCCCAACTGACTTGTGCACGGCACCCTACTAACTGGTCCCTAACCGTGTACCAAATTTGAGCGGCATCGGTCCAGCCGTTCTCGAGATCTGGAAACGACCCCTGCACGTGCGCACGTGCAGCAGCACCCCAACTCTGGCACATGGATATGCAGTACCTAGTAGGTGCCTACCTACATGCCAACTTTCAGCGCAATCGGCCAAGTAGTTACCGAGATATTGCAACAATCACTAAACTGGCACCTCTTCGTTTTGCACGTGGCACGTGCATAAGGGGTCACCCACATGCATCGAGGATAGTCTAATACTTGGTAGAAAGAATGAAGCTACCCTACAAAAATTACCGCATGTAAATCGGTCAAGTGGTTGCTGAGATATAAGCCTCGCAAAAGCGTCCGCACGGCCGGCCGGCCGGCCGGCCGGCCGGCCGCTCATACTCAGAAATTTCCGTTATTCTACGTAAGACTCCGCTCGCTTCGCTCGCTCCGTAACCAAACAACATCACCTCCCATGACGTTAAAATAATGGTCGGTCTCCATCATCTCCATATATAGACATGCCGCCACTGGGCTTAATGGGGACCCCATGGCCAGACCGTGTATCTGTTGAAATTCTTCCCCGTTGAAAGAGAAAACCTGAAAGTCTAAACACAGTTGCACAAGCTGAATAAAGTGACTCTTAGTGACGGGGAAGTTTTCATCTGGGATGTTTTGAATAGCCTTCTTAATAGCAATGATCGCCTTTTCTACAGGGACACTGGTGAATAGCGCCTTAACGTCAAAACTAGCAAATTTCTTGCCACTCAAGTCTAGCTCACTTAGACGACTTAGCAAATCACCGGAATTCTTTAAATGAGAATCACTAACCGTTCCAAGTAACTGAGTTAGCGGTTGAGTTAGCGCAATGATTAGTTAGTTATTGATAGATGTCGAATATTAATATTGTTACCTCTCACTTCTCAGCCCCTCAGATATCAAATAGTTGCGTATTGGTTTGGCACATTATGTCGACTCGCCTCTAAATCTTTGCAAACGAGCGAACGAATAGTCTCAGACACAATGATATATTTAACATGCGGGTGCAGGTATGATAAGTTCAACAAATCTTTGGTGATACCAGATGATGAAAAGTATTGAATACAAATTAAGTAGTGTTCCAACGAAATCTTGTCTAATTCATTGGTTATCTGGACCTTTTTTTCTGACCTTTTATTGCACGAGTCGTCCGTTCAGCATGTAGAGTCGATACTCAATAGTCTTTGTTTCGTCGCGAGAACTTGCACGGCAACTTCTCAAACATTTGTTTTCGTATTATCTTAGAAAATAAATAAAGTTAGCAGCCCGGGCTGCAGCGCCCTGTTGGAGACTGTGACACATAACTGCGTTTTTTGCGCGGCCACACGCAGCGTATCGTTCCGACATCCCTCCTGATGCGTGTCAGGTCAGATGGCCTGCTGTGTGTCTCCGTCCCTCGCGGCCACGGATTAGTGGCCAGCTCCGCGTGGCTGGCGGCGCCGGCCACGTTCCCGTTTGGATTCCTGGTAGGCGGGTGTGTCGATCCCGCTTTGGCGCTGTCCTTGCGAGAGGGTATCGAACCGAAGCGAACCAGGCTGTAAACGGGAACTGGGGGAGATGGATAGAGCCGGTGAAATGGTGGTGCCGAACTCTGGGATCCTGGAAGTGACGAAGGTAAAAAGTGGAAGTGGGGGTCGCTGACGTTGGTTGTTTCGCAAAGTCAGAGTCGGAAGGTGTTTAGAGGATATTAGTCCCGCAGCAACTGGGAGGTCAGTAGGTCTAAGCTATCCGCGAAACGAATGCAGTTCTTGCGGCTTAAACTACGAACCATTTCAACTCGTAGTTTGCGCCCGAGGCCTGGGGTAGGGCAAAACGGTTCTGCTTTTTGCTCATGACCTGGATCTTCGTATAAACGATGATGCTTATGCACAGCTCACACAAACAAGTTTGAAGCCTAGGCATGTCAACGCAGCATCCCGAGAGGCGGCCTGACGTAACTTGTTTACCATCGGCCGCCTATGAAAGCGCCAGCCAGCATCTGGTTATGGGTTACTTGCTGAGGTGTTGTCCCTGTCGACGTCCACCGGGCCGGGTGCTGACGTAAAGTCTGCTGCCTGGTCGAGGCGACTGCCCAGTGCCCAGCCGTGTTGAGGATCATCCGCTGTTCGTTTGCTGCGCCTTGTTGCAACGGAATATTCATTTTCTACGGCCGCCACCGCGCTGCGTTATTGGGTTGGAAATTACAAATGATTTTACGTCAAAATGATTTATGAAAATGATGTATAAAGCAATCATGGCGCTACTTTCGAACGCCTTCCTTGAAACTCTGTGCTTCGCTTTATTTAGAACTAATGATAATGATTTTCATTTGCGTATGTATTTGTTATAGTCGTGCCTTTTTCCTTTACTTGATATGGCCCTTGCGTGAAATGTATTGCTGTTACGATACGGTTGCGTATTACAATCTTAAAGGAAGTTTTTAACTTGGTAGCCATACATGGGGGAAATGGTCAACCACAATCGCCTAGTGGGGTCAACGGGTTCATGAACATTGGACGACCTCCTATCCCGTAACCCACCTGGTCCTGAACCTGGCGGAAAGCCAAGTGGGCGGCCACATGTGTTCTGGGTGGCGAAATTGGACGCTATTCCTCGAACGGTTTCTCTAGACCGGGACGAGACTTTGGAGTAAGGTGGACCTGTCCTCGGAGTGACACCATCAGATTCAGATGGAAAAAGTCACGTGTGACGTGACCTCAATTTAGGTGTTATTTGTCATTAAGATGATTAATAAGTTGTTATAGCACCATATTTGTTATAGCATCATTAATTTGTTATAGCTCAGTCATGAAGCCAGCCACAGAAATAAATACCTATGTAATCCTAGGGGAATAGAGGTCAGGATGATGCTCGTCATTCGTTCACCCGACGGGGCTTGCAGGCGTATAGCTGAGAACTGAAGGCCGTGTCAGTATGTGCTTGCAATGCAAACGTATTCATGAATGCGCCAAGCCCTTTCGTGACCAGTAGGACATCTCTACTCACGAGGACGGAGCGTGGCCTTCCGTGACTTGTTTGATGGCATATCCTATAAATTAGTTCGCTCGGCGGTGCTAATGATGATATGTTGGCTTGCGGTCTGTGCTCATGTCGCGGTAAGCATCCAACTCCGTTTGTATGTTCATCACATGTCGGTCCTAGATTTGGGTCGTTGTCAATTTGCGGTGAAAGCGAATGCAGGGGTTATTGTAGTTGTGGTAACCGTTTTCATGTACTGGACACCTGATCCATCACGACTTTGTTATTGTTCCGTTTCCTTTAAGCTTTTCCGCAGTGGGTTGCTGGATTAGAGCATGCTGCAGGATTTCTCAGCACGAAGTAGCTGCAATGTCGGGAGGTTGATTTGAAGAGAACAACGCAAACTTCATATGTTGTAAGAGTCCCTGAAAAACGTGCACCTCGCAGATCGCTAGTTTAGCACTGGTTAAGTGCGTTTCTCCGCGAGAGTTACACACTTGAACGCTGCTTTCTTAAACCGTTGGTATCTCCCTGGAGAGTCTTTTGTGTTTCGTAGATGGTTAGTTGTTGAGTTCTCTCTCACGATCTATGTGAAAATAGCCATCCTTTGGGTGTGTTTGGCTTTGAATAAACGTTGTGGCATATGTTTGATGATTGTTGCGGGTCTCCGTCTTATAATGCTGGATTGATTTCCCGTCCAGGGAAGCTCCCCACTGCCTTTGGTGCCTTCGAGTAGTAGCTCGCAGGCATTGCCGAGATGGAGTTGCGTGTGCCTTTGCTCGTTTGTGCACACTACCGCGAACGTCCTCCAGCGGGTTGCTCATCCCACAGAAGGCCGTGAACATGTTTATGTTCCGCGCTCAGCCTGGCGGTGCAGCCTGCAGAAGTGTTCCCGGACCACCGCCGTTGCACATCTTCCCCGTAGGACGTGAGCGAGCCGTGATACGGCTTCCGCAGAATGTATCAACGCCCTCCCTCGATCATGATGCTTGGGTCGTAGAAGCGCTGGAACTTCGGTTAGGGGTGTTCGTAGTGAACCTCTCTCCAATGCACCCACCGTCACTTGAATTAACCGGTAAGGTGGGCTTAGAACATTTTGCATTGCGCATTGGACCATTTTATCCGTATCCGTTGCCTTACTTGCTGAATTTCACGGGTGGTGAACCAACACCAGGCGCAGCTCTGCCAGAACCGTTTGACCCAAATTCTCCAGCTGTGCACTGTTGTGTGCATGGTGTCCGCGTTGTTAGTTTATAGTACGAGCTCGGCGCCTACCCTGCGCCCTGTCGAGCCGCCTGCGAAGTGCGTCACGTGTCGCGAACTCGTCCACCGAGCTGAATGTTCGGGGGGGGGGGAGGGTCGCGTTGTCGAGGGCGACGCGCTGAACTGAGCCAGCTGAGCTGTGCCCGACACCCTGGCGGGGTGCCGTGGACCGCTGGGTCGCCGTCGGCTCGCCGGGACACCGCGATCTGCTTTGATAGCCCACATCCGCCGCCAGAGCCCATGACGGGTCATGCGGTGTCGCGCTACCCACTCCGGCCGTGCTGGTCTCCTCGAAAAGGATCACTTTGACGTTGGGGCTTTGTAGGGAGGATGTTGACTTGCGTAGCGATGACAAAGTTCGGGCTTGATGTGACTTGTCTAAAACAAGCTCTTTTTGAACTGTTTGGCTCAAAGCACTTGCTCAGTATTACGGTTTTATGCGTTGTGGATGTTACAAAGGTTTGTAATGTTCATCATCCATCGTTGTAGGGTAGTTCCTTTCCACCATTCGCCGTAGGATAACTCGTAGTAGGCGTGCATTCATTAAACATTTACGACGAACCGACGAACCACCATTTCGTTGCATGGCCCCTGTTTACCCACCCCCGTGATTTCCAGATGTTGAGTCACTTCTGTGTAGTGGAAACGTTTGACTGCCGTAAAGAGTGACCTGGAACTCATTACGCTGCGCCGACGGCAGTTGAAGTGGATGGTTTCCTGGGTGTGGCGTGGAAAGTCTACGTTAAGTCAATAATTTCCGTGATTTCCGTGATTAGGTGATAAAATCCAAGTAAGGATGTCGACGTTACGTTGATTGATTTCGCCTTTAGGAGATGATTTTGTTGAGCCTGAAGCCCGAACCTGACGCGGTTAGTCTCTTCGCCCGACCAAGTAAATTGTGCTTTAATCCCTCGGTCTCGCCCATTTTCCGGCCGTTTCGGCATGTCGTGTTCGGCCGCGCTGTCCCGTTCAGGAGTGGTGATGTGGTGCCACGTCATGTCTGGTGCCTCGGTCCCGAGCCGTCAGCGCCGACCGGCCGGTCGTGCCCAGCCATGCCGCCGCGCCGGAGCCCGTCCCTGTGAGCTCAAGGCCGCTCTGCGCGCCGATAAACAGCCACTCACACGTGGCCTGCAGGTGGACGACGTCATCAGCACTGCCGTGATGTGTGACGCCACTGGTGCTGGCAGTGACGTCACTGGGAATGTAGCACACGCGGCGGGCCGGCCGGCTTTGCTGAGTTGACGGCGTGGTGTGGGCATGGAGGCTCAGATCCAGCGCGTTGATGGAATGGGATTTGTGGAACGTGTGGCCTAATGCTCTTTTTTCCTATGCGCTATGGAGATAGCACAATCTTTTCAAGGAGAGCCGGGACAGCCTTTTCAGCACGTTATGGGGCTGAGAAAGGCTGCTCTGTGGAGCTGGGGCAGCCGTGAGATGTGCGTTGGTGACAACACCAGGGGCGAGGGATCTCGCGATGGTCTGTCTGCGTGAGCAGGTTGAGCGGCAGTTGGCATTTAGATGGTGCTGACGGGTACGCTGTTGTCGGCGGCGAATGTATATGATCACGGCTAGTCCTCTTCTTTGCAAACTTGTTTGCGGCAAAACAACCAGACCATGCAGTTTGTTGTAGAGAAATGTCCCCTTCTTTGTTCTCAATTCGTCGCTGACCTTTGTTGTGACATCCGATGTCCGCACTGTGGCCGAGGTGTATTTGTGCAAATAGCCGACCCATCTTCAGATTTGGGTTTGATGTTTGGTGTAAAAAAAGGTTCTGATGCACTGGTATGATCATATATGGACTAGGATAATGCGATATACCAGTTGTGATTCGCTTCTTTGTTTTGCCCTATGAACCAGTGACTATGAACCAGTGACCTGCCCCACAAAAGTCCATGCAACTACGTAACAGCATTCATGAGGAATATAAAACATTCACTAGCGCCTCACCACATACCTACGTGTTCATATCACAACACACATATGCGGTGCTTTCCTGCGATGCGATCGTATCGCCAAAGTTTTGTAGCGTTTTCGCCTCTGCTGCCGGGGCTTGTGACCAAGGTCGGCCCTCTGAGGACGCGGTTATTTTTAGGAGGGTCTCGTCGGTAGCCAGCTCGCTGGGTTAGCGCACAGAGAGAGGACGGGGTTACCGCTGGGGCGATCGATACACTAGGGGTGGGCGGGGACCTTGGAACGGGGTTAGGTGATGGAAGACTGAATTTACGAGTGTCTAGTCTTACAGTTGTTTCAAATAGAAGATTGTGGATTTTGAACATCGCAACTCTAATCACACTTCTTGTTGAATCCAGATGGTTTTGGTGGCTCCTAGTGTTTATTGAGCCTGGATAATTTTAATGTTAAAGCCTTGGCCATTGCTGGTGACGAGGAGAAGGAATCTAACCTGTGCCGTGCTGCCTAGTTCGGTAGAATAGGAGCTTTCAAAGTACGGATATTTCATTTGAAATGAATATTTCAGTGGAAATACCGTCACATAGTTTTTGGAGCTGTGGAAATACAGGGTATGTAGTGTTCGCGTGTGGTAGGACAGGGTTGAGTTATGGTTGAGTACAAGTATGTTAGGACCGGTAGCTGTGGAAATATGGTAGGACGGCGTGGTGCAGAAATGTCATGTGTCCCCCGCACCCGGACACGTAACAGGGCCGTCCGTCCGTCACCCCAGTGAGCCGGCCGCCATTGATCGTACCACGCGCGGGGAGCGGCTGCCACCAGACGATCGATGGTCTATGTGAGAACGGGCCGGGCGGGTGGAGCCACCCGGGCTAAATGTAAACATACGCAGGCCGCTGGTGGTGTAGTCCCTCCCTGTAGTCTCATTCCCCCCGATAGTGCGCACGCTGGGCGATGGCCGATTTACACACACGTGGTAGCGGCGGAATGTTGGCGGGCAGGGTCCGTTTCACTGAGTTGCAGCCAACAGCCGGCTGGGCGGCGGACCGGACCGGGCGCCGTACGGACCCCATGACCCTTGCTCGATCGCGACAGCCCGTCGAGGGCACGACGGCCTGGGGCCTCCGGCCGACCGCGGCTGTCTGTCTGTCTGTCTGTCTGTCTGTCTGTCTGTCTGTCTGTCTGTCTGTCTGCATGTCAGTCTGTCTGTTTCTGTGTCTCTTGTTTTTTATCTATGTGTGCGAACATGTATCTGGGCCTCTTACGGAGGCTGTCCGTCTGTTTATCTCTGAGCCTGTTTGTCTTTGTTTATTGGTACTATGTGTCTCTCTAGTGTCTATCTCTATCTTTGTCTTCGTGGGCCTGTGTCTGAGAATTTCTTTGAAGTTTGCGTGTCTCTGAGTCTGTCTCTGCCACTCTCCGTCTGTGCGTATGTGTGTGTTTGTCGGTTTCTGCGTCTTCTGCCTGTCTCTGTCTTTTCTGCTGTGTTTGTCTGTCTCTGTAACTGTCTCTGAGTCTGCCTCCGTGTCCGTCTGTCTCTGTCTCTGAGTCTGTCTTTCTGCTCTGAGTCTGTGTGTCTGTTTTTGTCCGCGGTGAGCTGGCACCGATCGGCGCCCAGCTGCGCACGCCGGCACTCAGTGCTCAGTGCCGTGCGAGGTCGATAGCTCTGCGTACTGCGTAGATCATATCAGGAAGAGTCGTGCCGGTCTTAGACAGCTTGCTCGAGTATTGATCGACGCAGCACTCGACTGAAGAAATCATGTAAGAGTCTTCCTGAAACGTGAGGTAACTTCTGATGTAGGTTCTGGTGTAGGTAGTTTGACGAAGCAATGTGCCCGCGCATGGACATTTTGCGCGCGTATCTTAGATACGTACGGGAAGTTTGAACGGCTAGGAAGTGGTGATCACGTGTTGGTACTGAAACTACGGCAGTTTTTTTTTTTTTTTTTGACCATGCGTTTTGCAGCGAAAATAGATGTAGCGCAACGAAATCTTCTCCTTCAGTGGGATTGGGCGCAAAATGGCCCTAGCAGTCGGCGCCTCCTAAATCCCCAATTAACAAACAACTCCTTCAGTGGATCCTCCCCGCACCACGGACCCACAGACCTTGAGCGCGGCCGGACGCACTGTTTATCGCATGACGTAACGCCGGCGCCGGCTGTGGCGTTCAACCGAGCCATGCGCTGTCCCTGGCCATCTGCGTGACCCTGGTGGGACGCCTGCTGTCCCTGGTGGGACGCCTGCTGTCTCTGGTGGGACGCCTGCTGTCCCTGGTGGGACGCCTGCTGTCCCTAGTGGGACGCCTGCTGTCCCTAGTGGGACGCCTGCTGTCCCCGGTGGGATGCCTGCTGTCCCTGGTGGGATGCCGGTGGTGTGATCGGCGTGGGAAGGTGACCTTATCGGCACGGTCCGCGCAAGGTCATGGCGTTCAGCGGACTGGTTTCCATTGACGCGTGAAACTTTGATGGCGTGAAGGTAAAATTCGGGAAGTCACAACATTTTTTCCTTACCAGAATCAGAATGTATTTCATGACAAATCCACATGCATATGCATGATTTTTCATTGTCAGACGTCAAGAAAGCTGCTGTTGGTTTGTTATTTGTTGTTTACATGAACCATACACTTCTGAGCCAGTTGATTTTAGTTGCGATCGCTATGCCGGATATGAATCCCCGAAGTGACTGCTGAGTGTTGCCTCATCATCACGTTCTATGACACCGCGTCCGTGATGGCTGGGTCATCCTCTCCCTCCCTTTCTGGAACCGTCACATCTGTGCTGCTCATATGGCCACCACAGAGCGGCTCGCTGTTTTGTCCATGGCCACCGGCCTCGGCCAGTGTTACTGGGTCGCGCGCGTGCCGCCTTTCACCCTTCACTGGCCCACGTGGTGGTCAGCGCGGGTATACCTGACCCGAACCGTGCGTGCTGGAAGGGATGGTGCTGACGGTGTCATACAGTCATACGCGGTATGGAGGTGTTGGTATGCGGGCAGGGTGACGGGATGCATGCCCTTGGAGTGTGTGTCCATTCTGTGCCTAGTCAAGCTGGGAATGAACCGATTGTCATATTCATAATGTCGAAGTTATCAAAGCGTCGCTTTTTGTATCGGTCTCTTGTTTCTGATGTTAATAATGATGTTCCAATTCATCCAAGTCATTCACAGTTCACATAATAAGTTATCGAGCAAGTATACCTTCCTACATCACCGGCACCTGGTCTTCCCGTTGGCGCTCGCTGAGTGAACGGTGAGACTGTTCTTCTGCCGCTCTTCTGTCCTTCTAAGCTAAGGATTACCCCGTTTTGGGTGACGTTTACTATCGCTGGCGGCACCATGAAGTTCTGGACATTGTGATTATTCTCACAGTTTCGCCGTGCTGTTGCACTGCGTCACTCCGCAGCCAGTGTTGCTAGAGGCTGGCACTTTCTTGCCGAGAGCTCCTCCCCTGCTCTTCTCGAGCTGCACCGTTCTGACAGCTCCGCTGCGCCTCTTGCTCTACCTCCGCCTCCACTACTCTGCACTTGGCTCGGCTCGGCTGCTTCTCTGTTGGTGCTCTCTCCGTTTCGACTCACCTGGGCGGGTTAACGTCCCCGGCGGCGGCGGGCCAGACGGCGGGCCGCCGCCCCCGCCCCCGCCCCCGCCCTGACCGCCGCCCGGCACTGCAGCGAGCTGCTGTGGTGACGTCATACTGACCCGACCCGTTCACTGATTGGATTGGAAGTGGGAAGACGAGCTGATGTGAGCTGTTCTGCAGAGGATATGAGAATCATCTGATGAGAGAAGAAGGAGAGATGCATCGGAATTCGGCCGGTGGTCATCTGTTCGTCCGTTCGCCAATGGAATATTCGTGTTACAGGACGATATCGAGCCCCGCCAAACGGGATTGCTCTGACGAAAGTGCCCGCCGGTGCTGTGCGTCGTTGACCGACTTGTGCAATGCCAACACAGAGGGTTGTGCAATGTTTTCTGAAGCGGTCATATCAGCCAAACGGCTTCATCAGCAGTTAGGCGGCGAAGTGGAGCGGAGAGAGACTTGGAGCAGAGCACTTACCTTCCCTGTGGGGCTGTTGTTCGCACTACGAACAGTCATGAGTCAGCAGTATGTAGCTGGCAGTGTTGAGCGCGGGGGCGATGTCGGCGACACTCTGCGTGCCAGCCTGCCAGTGGGCGCATACTGGCGTGGTGTGGCAACTGTTTTGTATGAAAGGGGTAGCGGGCGAGGAACTTGCTTCGAGTAGGACCTCGCCTGACCGCTGCCTAGCGCTGCGGTGCGATCGTTTCCAGTCCTGGCCTCGTTCCTCTCATGTCAGCCGTAGTACGTTCTCCATTCTTCCCTCGCCTGCGATCAATCGGATTTCAGTGTCGCCCACCATCCATCGTCAATCACCTACCGTCCAGCGTTCTGCGCCAACCGTGCGTCGGTAGGCTCATCCGCTGATCAGAATGATCACTGATCAGTCATGGCTGTCAATTTGCTAATGTGGTTGTTCGCACACGATAGATCGCTAACTGGGTAGTGCGTCGTATCGTTGGTATGATCCACTTTCCCATTATCCATGCATTTGTTGGCCAAAATGATCTATGAGCGACTCAGACGAGTGACGTTCGGGTAATTCCAAATGTTCAACGAATGTCGTATTTATTCAAGGAAAATATCCAGCTGAACCATGCGCCACGATCGCAATCGATCGCGTGATCAATCGGCCAAACCTGTGATCGGACCACATCGGTGACTTGCCATGATACCCTATGTTTTCTTTGTGTAACTGGGATCCACTGTTCCATGACCGTTGGGGCTGTGAGCCGTGACCTTTGACTGACTGTGGTCTGACTTAGCTCTATGTGCTGAGGCCTATCGGCTGGTGTTTTGTTTGTTTCTTCCGTGGCGGCTCTGTTTTCTGCTGGCTAGCTGCTGGCTCACCGCCGGAGGAAGCGTTCCCGTTGACCTCTTCTGGCCGCCTTTTCCTCATATGGTCACGAGCGGGCCGTGGATCCGGCCGTTGCGCGTCGGCTAGGACATGGTTCATGGGCAGACGATATCATCTCGCTGGATGACTTTTGCCCTCAACCTGACGCTGGAAATTTGTTGCCACTTCATCATCGATGACGTCATTTACTCCAGCTACGCACAGTATACAAAGAACATATAGCAGGGGCGTGTGAGGAAGAGACATAGGTAGGCACAGCAAAGTGATGTCAGTTATGCATAAGGTAACAGCATTGAAAAGCAATGTGTTGTCACTAACGCAAAACGGGGCCTATCTGTCATTTCGGCCTGCCGATACGGGCCAGGCGTAAAGCGTGGGTTACATCACCGCACAAAAAGCGGAGTTCAGTGCGGCCGTTGGTGGGCGACCGCGTGACCTTGGTGCGGCGGTAGCAGCGCACACTGGTCGGAAACGCCCTCACGAGAGGCCACGGGCGATTCCGGAGTTTCGGATTATTTTTTATATAGATCGATTTGAAATTGATCAAATTATTATACTTGGCCAGAAAAACTAATCCGGGTGACCAAAAATAGCTGTAATCAGCCCCCGAAGATGGGGTATCCCAGAATTCGGAAACTGACGCGGAGCAAGAGGTTTCTTGAGCCGGATATTCAGAGTCTTATTGCTGATAGACACCAAATTGAAATCCCACATATTATGCATCAAAATGTTCGTTATGAAGTTGCCGACTGGTCAGTGCAAAATTTTTGGTATACTTTTTCCTAACTAAGATGTACTATAGCTTTTTTTATGAAGACTCTCCTACAGTGATTCTGGAATATAACTGCAAAGTTTAGGTAAGGAAACAACAGGTAGTCCCATCTAGTTCCACTCTGATTTTTGTGAGATGAAGTAGGATTTAAATTTACACCAGGGCAACATAAAAGCTAACTGCGCATATTTGCGCAAAATTTGCAGGAGCCGCTCTTCCTACCCAACTACCGCCCGCCCCGCCCCAGTTTCGGCTCGGCCGCCGCGCCCGGCTTACGCTGACCTGTGTGGCCTGCACGCATCCATGCGTAGTTGACTGGTCATTAAAAACAGATGCGCTTGAGTTTATGAATTTTGTGAAAAGCGCGTTTTATGTATGCATTTATGTATGTATTGACATCAAGAGCCTTCCACATATTGCGTGGCGATTACGGCTTGCATTTAGAGAGCCTTGCTATTGACAACCATCACTCGGCTGAAGAAAGTGGAAATTGAAACCTTCGTGAATATAAGACGCTGCAAATATAGGACACCTGTCACTGACGTCGGGTTACTTTGGGCCGTCTTTTTACATTAGATCACAATTCCGGTATTTAAAACCCTGGCCGGACCGATTGGTTTTCTACATTGACCGGGGAGGGTTGGTACAACTCCCTCGCCGTTTCGCCTCTAATTAAGCTAGAGCCTCGCGGAAAAAAACAAGCTTGTGTGCCGTTATAAGACGTAAAAATTAGGTACTACCCGATTTTAAGGTCTTAGGTCAGCCAGTGACCTTTTAGGTCAGGTAAGTGCCACAAGGCACGGGCTCGGTTTTAGGTTAATTACTTTGCCAAAAATGGTCGCACTGCCGCGATTTTGGCATAATCATGTTTGTCTAGCTCAGGCGCGTTGAATGCTATACTTGGTGTTCGGGTGAAGTCAACTTAAGGTGTTAACCTCGGGTCAAGGTCAGGTCGGAGCCCCTCAGGTCACGAAAATGGTTGAAGGAGGTCATATTGCATATCATTCGATTCGGCAGGTCTTCCTGAGTCCAATGGTGGCTTTCCCGACTCTCTAGCTCCATCTGACCAGGAGTTATTGACGAAAAACTTACATGACCTTAGTGACGTCATAAATGACGTCACGCAAAGTCAACAATGCTAAAGTCAAGCACTGGACCTTGCAAGGAGTGCATGAAACCATTCCCGGAGCCCGAATAGCAGCTCCCAATTTCCCTTGTTGACTTATAGTGGTGCTAGATCCTGTATTATACTCAATTATGACGTCATAACTTAACAGATTCACGTCATATATTTAGTGCTTGACATCCAAATGACAGCTTACATATGACAGAGAAGGTATGCAAAGTTTTATGAAGTTTGCTTCACTAGTTGTGGAATAACAAGCAAAAAACTTTTGCGGAAAGGCCGCTGGCCTCTCGCTGGAGCGTTTCCGACCAGTGTGCAGCGGCGGCGGCGGTGGTGGGTAAATGGAGGCCCGGACGGGCGGTTGTTGGCGGTGGTTCGCCCCCTGGTATGTCCTCCGGATGTGGTCTTGGTACTGCCGCGTGCGTCGGGAACGGCGAACGCTGTGAAATTCCACGAGTAGTGGAATGGGTGTAAGAATGAGATCTCGGGGACTTTGTCTGGGGTTCGTTGTTGTGAAGAAGCAGATGGGACAAGGCGCAAGGCACTTGAGCTGGAAGCTCAGGAATGCTAGCAGTGGAACGTCTGGTTCAGACCTTTTCTGTCCAATGACTGTGAACTATGCGGTGCAACTCTGGCTTGTTCAGACTTCCCCACAAACAAGGACTGCATAGCGTATAACCGTTCCAGCTGTCTTCTCCCCTCCTATTTGCTCGGTCTGGGCCAAACAGAAGGGTTCGCGCACCGCAAGAGCCCGTGGCCGCCGCCTGCCGTGTTTTGGGTCGTGGTTCATTGTTTGGCCACCGGCGGCGCTGGCGTCGGTCACGTGACGTGCACAGACTGCCACCCGTAAAACCCTCATGCAGGCCACGTGACTGGCGGCGGCTGGCGCTGCCGGTATGTTTTGGTGCGAGGCACGGCGGATCTCCTGGAGTGAGTGGAGCCGGAGGGCTGGCCCGTTTTGGGCTTAAAGGTAGTGTGCCAGCTTTCTTGGACCGTATGGAGTTAATGGCCCAGATAAGGAGAACCGGATTTTTAGAACTTATCCATACCTTCAAAACTCATGGAAACGTCTTAAATTCTTCAAATTTTGAGTACCCCAGTGCGAAATTCGCCCCGACGGGTTGTCGGTCGTACCCCAACCACATTTCACACCACTATGAACAATAAATGCACACACTGAAATCGCTATTACCGATATGCTCATCCAATCAAGTTTCGATAAACCCGTTCATCATCATCTCCTGCGGTTTCGAACACGCCTGTTAGGTGGCTTCTGATGCTCGTCGAGGTCGGAATTTCCAAATACGCGTGGTGCGTCGGGCCGCGCGCTCTGACTTCGGCCAGGAAAAATGCGTCAGCTGATCATTGTCATTTCTGCCACTTGCGTGTGGTGAAATGGGGTCATAACTTATAAGACGGCTTTTTCATATCAATTATTTTACATAAAATCATATTTCAAACCATAAATAATGTTCGACAGCCAAATAAAAGAAACAATACCAATACGGGCTTACAGTTTAACCCGCGCCCTGGTGGGGCCGGGGGGGGCTATTTTTTGCCCCCCCTCCAGACTTTTCGATATATCTCCAGAACCGCTGCGCCGATCGTCACCAAACTTTCAGTACCCTCCCGGACATCAATTTTACACATTGTGACCAAAAATTTATCCAAAGGCTATGATAGGTTGGCCGGAAATGACGTCAGAGTGACGTCATGTTCTGCCGTTTTCGACCCAAAAAAGGGTTTCGCGGGAAGAGCTGTCAGGCCTATAGCTTTGCAAATACAGAAAAAACGATAAATACATAAAAGCTGTAGAATCGACAGGGCTACAAAACTGCTGTCTCGGATTTTTGAAATTTTTGGCTTTTGACCCCCAAAAATCAAAAAATAGATTTTTTGATTATAATAGCTGAAAAATCCAAAAAGTTTTTGAATTTCGAAAAAAACCGGAATATATGTGATAGTCCTTACCGCCTTCTATCTACATACCAAATTTGAGATCGATACCTCTTTTTTTGGCCAAGTTACAGCGAAAAAACTTCAAAATTGATGACGTCAAATTTTCAAACTCAATTTTTTGCAATTCTAGACCTCGTAGCGCAAAACAAAGACCACCATTAGACTCCCCGTGACGAGCTGCATCGAATCAATACCCATTTTATGCAAAAATATCAACTTTGAAATTTGACCTTTTTTGACCTGACCTTGACCTGACCTCCACCAGAAAGTGGCCTAAGCCGTACCTGATAGTCTTATAACCAACACCATTGAGTTGGAAATGAAAAATTGGTCATAAAACATGCATCGCACAACCTTAGTACCTAAAGTTAGGTTCATGTGACCTGACCTGTGACCCTTGGTGACCTGACCTGTGACCTGGTAATGTCAGTGACCTCTTATAGCAATATATGTACTAGGCAACTGACGCCCTATCGCTGATTCTCGACAAAATGCGTTTTCTTCGGTGTTATAGCGCATTCCCTAGATGACCCGTGAACGGTGAAACATTTCATCTTTGACCTGACCTGTGACGTCATCGGTGACCCCGAGGTCAATGAAATTTGGTTTCCCTCGACAAATTTGACAGGCCTTTCGAACGCCGTTTGAATTTTGCGGATCCGTCCAGTAGTTTCGGAGATACGAGGGGGGGCAAAAAATAGCCCCCCCCCCCCCCCCACCAGGTCGCGTTATAAACAGACCCCACCAGGGCGCGGGTTAAGGCTCGACATTGTGTTGTCTACGATTAGACAGCTGATAACTCATTCCCGTACGTCGTATGGTCGTAACACTATAATGACCTTTGCTTATTGTCACAAGTGCGCCGCATTCGCGATTGTTGCCCGACGCCTGTTTGCAGGTGAGCCCACTACAGTTGTTATACATATCTAAAAAACCGAAAAACTTTTAGGCGAAAAAGGCACTATTCCAGGCCCATTTTTGATTTTTTTTGCGATATTAGGTAAAAACAGAAGCTTCTTATCCTAGGAAAAATAAAATGGGAAATCTTTCAAAGGTGGCACACTACCTTTAAGCAGATGTGCCGGACGCCGACCGGCCGCGGTGGGGCGCACAAACCCCCCTCTGCGGTGTAGAGTTACACCCCCGGCGCGCTCCGCCCTGGTTTTGGAGGGTGTCTGTCGGACTGGTGCAGTGGAGAACCAGTTTCTTTGTGAGCTGGCCTGCTGTGTTTACGAACTGCGCTGTTCTGGGGCTGTCCGTCGTCCAATGTGTATAACTCACAAGAGATGCCAAGATAGCGCGCTAAATAAATAAAAGCTTTTTCTAAAGGATTTACTATCGTTCGGGTAAACTTTTTCCAATAAATCTTGTGCCCCGTTTGGAAACGGCAAAAGTACGAGTCTGTCGAGCGGGCAAAAATAGGGACAATGCAGCAAAACGACGCGTCTATCGCCTGAGTTTGCATCACTGCCGCGATAGTGACGTGACGTTAGACATCATCGTACCGATACCTAAGCTAGGAATGTCCAGCCCGCTCGTTTTAGAGCCTTCGACAGGTATAGCTGTAGACTGGACGTTTGGGGTTTGAGTCACGTTACAACCGAGTCGTCTATAGCTACCTATCATCATCGAATCGAATGTATGGTAAACATATTTTAATCACGCTTCTTTGGAACATAGGCGTAGGAACAGGGGGGGGGGGGGGCCAGGTGGGCAAGTGCCCACCCACTTTTCGAGGTGGGGGGGCCAACCATGTGTTTTGGCCCACCCACTTTTTACTCGAGGCCCCTCGTCTTGATTTGAGAGGATGTCGTCACCTTCCAGAATAAACAAACTCGGTAAAAATAAGTTCCACGAATCCCCACGCACGGACTCCAAGGGGCCGTGATGGATCCAAAGAGGCCCTCTGTTCATACTTGTCAGTCGAAGCCCCTGAGACTGATGGCCTGAGAGGCCCTAGTGGATCTGAGGAGGCCCCAATATCCACACTGGTCTGAGGAGGCCCCTGACACTGACGGTCTGGGAGGCCCCTCTATCCACACTAGTCAGAGGTCTGAGACTGGTGGTCTGGGAGGCCCCTCCATCCACACTAGTCAGAATAGGCCCCTGACACTGGCGGTCTAGCCGAGGCCCCCTACCCTCACTAGTCAGAGGAGGCCCCTCTATCCTCAATAGTCAGAAGAGGCCCCTGAGACTGATGGCCTGGGAGGCCTATCCATCTACACTGTAGTCAGAGGAGGCCCCTGAAACTGATGACCTGAGAGGCCCTTATAATCACACCAGGCAGAAGAGGCCCATGAGACTGATGGACTGGGAGGCCCTTCTATTCATACTGGCCACAGGAGACCCTCAAAACTTTCGGTCTGGGAGGTCCCTCAATCCGGCACCAGTCAGAAGAGTCCCCTGAGACTGATGGCCTGGGAAGCCCTTATATTCACACTAGGCAGAGGAGGCCCCTGAGACTGATGGTATGAGAGGCCCTCATATTCACACCAGTCAGAAGAGGCCCCGAGGCTGATGGCTGTGAGGCCCTTCTGCTTATATAACTGGCCACTGGAGGCCCCTGAAACCGGTGGTCTGGGAGGGCCCTCTATCCAAACTAGTCAGAAGAGGCCCCTGAGACCGATGGTCTGAGAGGCTGTTATATTCATACTGGCCACAAGAGGCCCTGAGACTGATAGTCAGAGAGGTCCACTCCTAATGAATCTGAGGGGGCCCTCTATCCACATTTACACCTTTCTAGGGAGGCCCCGGAGACTGATGGTCTAAGAGGCCCTTTTATTTATACTTTCCAAAGGAGCCCCCTGAGATTTATGGTCTAAGCGGCTCTTCTATTTATACTAACCAGAGGAGGCCCATGATACTGATTGTCTGAGAGGACCTTCTATTCAAACTAGGCAGATGAGGCCCCTGAGAATGATAGTCCGAAGAGCCATGCGGCGGCAACTGGCCGTGGCCATATTTCGGCTCGGTAGGGCCCCACAGAGCTCATGAGAGCACCTCAAGGGCTCCTAAGTAGACACGCTTATCCCCATAAGGGTGCCACGCCGGCTTCTGAAGGCTCCTTGTAGGCATCTAAAGGGCCCTTTCCGGCCTCTAACGGCTCCACCCGCCTGTGATGGCTCCACACCAGTGTTAATGAGCGCCACACAGCGGCGCCTTTGAGGGTCATACTAGTGTATCTTAGGGCCCTATATCGGTGGCTCTGCGGGCCCCACACCGGCGCCTCTGTGGGCCACCACACCTGTGTATCTCAAGGCTCTATAGGTATATCTGAAGGACCCACACCGACACCTCTGAGGGCCCCACACCAGTATCTCGGAGCTCTGAAGGCCCCACACCGGTGACTCTGAGGACTCACCGGCTCCTGAGAGCACCATGTTGATGTCTAACGGCTCCACAAGGCCACTGAAGGCACCACACAAGCTCTCACTGAGCTCTAATGTCCATGTACCGCGGCCTCTGAGGGATTTAAGCCAGCGCATTCATAGCTCCACACCAGCAATTGTAAGGGCTTCACACTGAAGTATCTGAGGGTTCCACACCGGTGTCTCTAAGGGCCACATACCGGCATCTCCGAGGGCCCCATACCGGCGTCTCCGAGGGTCCACATCTGGCGGGCACCCATCAGCGACTGAAGGTCCCACACTGTCGACTCCGAGAGCCCCATCTGCGTCTGGGAGCACCATGCCGTCTCTAATAAGAACCACAGCGGCTCCTCCGTCGAAAGATGGGCGTCTGCATGCCAAATGGGAGCGGCTCTGAGACAGTAGGGCACCTATACGTGCAATAGAGGGGCGCCTATGAAGCCCATAGGGGCGCCTCAATGCGAAAGAGGGGTGCCTCTGAGGCCTACATATATGTGCGTCCACATGCAATAGAGGTCTGCGACTGCAATTGATCAATGCCATGGGGGTGCATTCATAAGAAACAGGGGCGCCGGCATGGCAAAGAGAGGCGCCTTCAAGTGTCCATAAAAGAGAGACGCCTATGATAAGCGCACATTGTATGCGATAACGGGGCGACTGTGGGACATAGGGATGACTCTGATGACTATTAGGGCGCTTATATGCCAAAGAGGGCGCCTATGAAGCTAATGGGGGCACCTGGGAAACGAGGAAGACATTTGCGTAAGGGTTTTCATGGGCCATGCGCCGTTTGCGGCAAATAGATTCTAAAAAAAAATCGGAGGGGGAATAAGTTTTAAAAATGGTGCAGACTTTCCGCACTGTTCGCTTAAGCGGTTACGCCCCTGGGTACATCTGCCCGATCTCAGAAGCTAGATTTGGAGGTCATACTTGAAAGCAGCCAGCAGGACGAGGCAAAAGTTGGAGGCCCCTGAAAATAGGAGGCCCCCTGGAAAAGGAGGCCCCTTGACAGGGTGGCCCACCCACTTTTCATGACGTTCCTACGCCCGTGCTTTGGAATGTTGCGATTCTTACCCGAGTGTGATCATTTTTCCCTCTTTTCCGGGCTTAGTATCTTATCGGATCGGCGATTCATCTGTACCTACCTAAAGCCCTATCTTTCGTCTTCTCGCCGTCTGAGCTGGTACCGTGCGGTGTGAGCTGAAGTTCAGTTGGAACTCGTACCACTCCTCGTCATAATCCCGGCTCGGCCTAGCCATGAATATACGGCCGCGGCTGAAAGGCGGTGCGATGACGCACGCTGGCCATGAGAGGTGAACCGCTACACGGCCAGAGAGAATGGAAATACGACCGAGTTTGTAAACCAGGCACCAGGGCTGGCCTCATAGCAAACAATGGAAGACGGGTGAAATGCGGAAAACTGCGCTGGGACGCCACCCGATGAGTTCATTTCCGTTCTCTGTGTCGCAACATGATGCCACGTGGACGGATGACCTTCGAGAAGTTTCTGTCTGGGAAGCTCTGTCGGCGCTTGCCGGTTGCGTGCGCTGAGCTGTGGCGACTGTCTGGCTCAGTCCCTTCGGTCACATCCGCTCAGCTCCGGCTGTGGACCGTGCCAGGCCGGCTCGACTGACCTTGGAAGCTATCCGGGGGAGGTGGAGGAACTCGTGTCTGCTTGTCCTAGCCCGGTTTGCCCCATGACCAATCCTATATGACGGGGTCCACCAGCATTCTTTCTTGGCTCGCGGTGTTGTGGTGTTTTGGTCTGTATTGAACCACTGCCTGGTGGACAATACGATTGATGTGTTTTTGTCAGACTGCATCGATTGGATACTGATCGGACGTCCTAGGGGACGGCCGATGCGTTGCAGGCACCGCGTCTAACGGTCTTTTGTCTCAGGGTCACCACATACATGACCTTTTGGCCGCAAGGGACCGCGCACTACCACCGGTGCGTCGTGACCCGGTGGGGTTATGACTGCTCTGAGTGCTCATGGTAGTCGACTGCGACGTTTTCCTGTGTTCTGCTTACGTAATGCCTGCGCTGTCGGTACAGTGAGTCGCTCCTGCCGGAATACGCCGCCGGGGAGCTTCGTGACAGTGAGAGAAAACTACGCAGTTGGTGTGCTAAGCTCAGTTAGTGTGGGCGATTTTACACGTCCGGGTCTGGATTGATGCGCAGGTGCAGCTAACTGTAGTTCCTGCGTCATATGGACGAACAATCAATACCGAAATACACCCGATGGCAGTTATGAATAGTGGCTGTGTTGAAACAGTACTCCCCATTATGAATTCCGAGCTATCCGGGTGTGGTCGGCTTCTGGGGACGGCTCGCGATGACGCACACCTAACCCACGTCATCTAACCTGACTCCTGCCGCCCCCGCCTCGCCGGTCGGCGGCTGCGGGGTAGGTGCACCGCCCTGCCGAGGCCGGCGCGGCGGGGGCGTCTCGCGCGCCAGTTTCCGGCTACCCTGGCCGGCTTGTTTACCCGGCCGGCCGGCCGCGGTACGAGGCCGTTTTTGTGGTGTCCAATGCGGCGGTGAATGGCCGACTCGAGGCAGACGGGGCTGTGCCTGACATCTACCGGAGGGTGGGGAAACTGCAGTGGGTGAGAGGCAGCTGCTGCCATCTGTAGGACGGGGAGGAAGCTAGTACGGATAATATTGAAAACGATGTGAGCCGTGTAACTGAAGCGCTTTTGCTTCAATCAAGGGTGTGTCGTGTCATCAAATCTTCTTTTGCTAATGCGACAGGAGGGTCTCAGTAAGCCCCGTCTAGTAGTTCTATCACCACAGCTGCACAACATGACTCGAGTCCTGCCTTTGGCTGGAATGGACCCGTCTGGAACTCTCCAGAAGTCGGGAACGTCCCGGGCGCTCTGTTTCGTGTCATGTCTTCCTTGGTGCCTCGTCGGGCCCCATGTGTTTTGATGGTTCCTCTTCGAAGTGTTATTGGCGCGAGAATTGTCGGCTGATGAAAGTGATGTGATAAACATTAAACACGTTTTTTGTCTACTCTTATCACTTCACTATTATAAACACCCTAGTAGTTATGGCACACAATGCCGAGGCGAAGTGTGTGAATTGGCTAGAATGAATGTCAGAATGTCATTTTTCATTGGCATGCGTAACAATGACTTATCTGTCGCGTCTTACTATCGCCATCTTATTACCTATCGTCTTTTCATCGCCAATATAACGATGTGTGTCGGCGTATGTCACATATGATGAACCCCACAAAATCGCCCCCCCCCCCCCTACCCCAACACGTTTGCCCACTGTAGTCGCCCACGCTGAGATGATGTTAGACCCATCCCGCTGACATTCGTCTCTCCTGTGTGTGTTCAGCTCCAGACGCCAGCCAACACGCCCGCCACGCCGCCCAACTTCCCCGACGCCCTGATGGCCTTCGGAAAGATGTCCACCAGCGACAAACTGGGAACCAGCCCGTCAGGTGAGACATAAGCTGGGGGTGGTCCGTTTCAGTGAGGGACCGATGGACGATTCGGGCGTGATGGGCAGCGGACTAATATAGGACTACCCGGGCGAGGAACAACTTGGGAAGGCACCAGCCCGGCTAGAGAAAACCTGAGGTGGACCACTTTTGTGATAGCTCAAACTGGGATATGACCTAGTCTTGGTTGACAAATGGAATGTGACACTCGGGTGAGAGACAAATTAGGGAAGGACCTTGAATCGCTGATAGCCAGACTTGTAGGCATTTATCTATAACCGACAAACTGAGCCGGTGACTTATAATGATAATGAGTTTGACCCATTCCCAGCTACTGATGGCTTTCATTTGCATCATATTGGTGTTTGACGTACTAAGTAAGCTGCAACCTATAATGTAAGCAAGCTAGTCTCATCGAATATACGATTTGAATCATTGTGTGACCAAACCATGCTCCCCCTGCATTACCTATTGTCTTTCGGCGTCATTTTTATCGTAGAGTAGCCAGGCCGATTCACCTAAATCACCAGTGTCATTGCCGACCCTGACCCGCTCGCCACTAACTCCCGTTTCTGTCTGTTTCAGCGCACATGTCTACATCGCCCGTGTCGAGCATGATGCCGCCTCCGCCGCCGCCGCACGGTGCGCCGTTCGGCTCGCCCGCCGGAGCCGCCTTCTCACCGGCCAATCACAGCACGATGTACGGCTCTCCAGCCAATCACAGCACGATGTATGGCTCGCCAGCCAATCACAGCGGCGCCGCGTTCTCTCCGGCCAATCACTTCTCGCCTGGCGCGTCTCCGCGCGCCTGCAGCCAGCCAATGCAGGTGGAATCGCGCAGATAAGGCAGGGCGCCGGCCGCCTGCCGCCAGCGCCACCTACTCGCCACCTTCGCCGCGACAGCCGCCGCCTGGCGGCCGCCCTGCGAAGCTGCAGTGGCCACGGCCGCCGCCGGAGGGCAGCAGTGTCTCAGCGGCGGGCGCGCCTGCCTGATCTCCATAGGTGGCACGCCGCGCCTCTTCACCAGTTTGCTCAACACCTCACGCTTTGCACGCTGGCCGCGCGGTGCGCCGGACTTGACCTGTGTCCTACTATTTACCTCTGGACGGCGCCGGCGGCGGAGCGCGCAGTCCGCCGGCAGCAGATCTCTGGCGCGCGCGCGCGCCACGAATGGACCCGGCGCGGCGTCGCTCGTCGTCGCCGCCGTGTTCGCACACAGGATGGTTTTCGCCGGCCGCCCGGAGAGCGGCACCGACCCGCTGTCTGCGCTGCGCGCCTGTGGTGTCGTATTCGACTGCGGCGTCCGAACTGGCGTTCGATTGGTGTCCGGCGTCCCGGCTGACGATCAACCAATGGACTTTGTGTACGCTGCGAGAAGAGCGCTTTAGTTGACATTACTATTTGTACGTCGGCTCCACTTGTGAAGCTGCGGTCGGCTGATGCCGCGGCCTCTGCCCGAGTGGACGCCCGCCGCGGTCTCCGGCGCCGCCGCCGATCCGGGCGTGTGACCGAGGGCGACGTGCGGTGGGAGGCTCGCCGACCCCTCCCCCCCTGATAATGGGACGCCATGTTGGTGGTACCCGACCCCCTTTTTGATGTACATTGTGTACCTCGTGCGTGTAGAGTGTGAACTGTACTGTAGCGAGCGTCTGCGCGGCTCGGCCCACGCGAGCTCGACGCCGGCAGCCCAGCTGCGCATGCGCGCAGGCTGCCGCGTGCTGATTGGTGCTGGTGCGATTACGTCACCTGGTAGGTGTGGCGTCGGTGGTTCATTTCTGTGTGACAAAAATATAGACGGAGATGCGTCATAATAAACATTTGTACACGTCGGGGTTTTTTGTGGAGTGACTTGTTGCTCATCTAGGCACCGCGCGTAATTCTTTTTCCACCCAAAGGAAGGCGCTATACGGAGAATATCCCATTGCGTCATTGAAAAGTGACTTACACCTCGAGCCGGTCAGCTGGCTGAGTGGTGTAGTGGTGTTAGCGTACTCGCCTCATGGTTTGATAACAAGGGTTCGAATCCCGCTGCCGGCCGAAATTTTTGGCGCGTTGTAGGTTAGGTTGTAGGTTGTAGGTTTGTAGGTTAGGTTGTAGGTTTGTAGGTTGTAGGTTAGGTCAGGTTAGGTTAGGTTAGTTTTTTTGTTTGGTTTGGTTACAAAGAAGCATCTTCGGGTACAGCGCCTTCCTTTGGTTGGAAAAAAGAACACGCAGGCACCGCTGGGCTCCCCGCTTCATTGTGTAAATGGCAACTGGCTGGAAATGTAACGCGGATGTGAGGTTAACAGCTTTATAACGGTTTGCTCATGCAAAAATAAATCATAGCGCTGGGAGTCGCACCTCAGAAATGCAGGATGAGACCATGGTCTTTGTTTGACTGCTACCAGGCCGATAGAGCCAAGCAGAGGGCACCTGATGCTTTTACCGAGAGTGGGATCAGATTGATGCAATTTGTTCTTCAGCCGTACACATATCACGATTCTAATTGCAAAGTAGTCATCGAAGATCGCTCTCCCCCATGATAATACCTCTGGATAGGACGTCTAGTGACTTTTTGCGCATTTTTCTCTGAAATCTATCATTCGACGAATATGGAAGGATCCCAGTTTGAAACAGACGAGTCGTGACTCGTGATGCATTGCGCAATGTTGTAATGCTATTTTTAGATGCTTCGTTTCAACATGTTGAACATGATTCATCAGATTTAAGTACTGTCAAGTCAAGCGCAATTTTTCCTACAATCTCAATCTAGAGACCGGCATTGCGGTAAATGCTAAGCATTTAGCACTGTGAGCTTCTACCCTTCCCAGGATAAACTGATCCTGTGTTACAATCGAACGAATTACTTTGTTGTCTGTTCTGGTCTCTAACTGCCTGAATTATAACATCGATCCGAATAAATGAAAGTTATTAGTTGATAGTCACCAAATGGTTTGTGCTTCGAAAGCATTGCGACATTTCTAGAGTTTTACTAGACGACGAACGTATCATTAAAAACGTTTGTGGCGCAGTTGTTGGCCGCAAATAGCCTGCCACCGCCGAAAATGTTTTGTTTGTAATGGAATGTGGGTGGGCGGGTGGTTGCAAAATTGGGATGCGTTGGATACTTCTTGCCTTTTTACCGCATTTTGTTTGAATTTTCCTCAAAATATAAATTTTGTGTCAGCCGAGATCTATACCAAGGTAAATCACCCTTTTATCTCTCTCCCATCTTCTGATACCTCTTGCTATTTTAAGTCTTGCTGTTTTTCCGCTGCCGCACATTACAATTCGCAAAATTTTGCGTTTGCCAACCCTTCCCCACAAAATTTGACTGGAGACCATCTTCTGATAGAATACTTTTAGTTTTGTGCAGGTTACCTAACATTTCATTTGTAACATTTGACTCAAATAATGCCTGTTTTCAAATCTTTCTATTTAAGTCTGTCTGATTTTAAGTGCACTAATAAATATGGTGTGAGACTAGCAATAGAATTGAATAGAAAGTCAAAAATGAAACCAAGATCAAGATGATATTTTATTCTCAGCTGGCCAGTACTCCAGTAGAGGCTCACTTGTGCAATGTGCAGCGATGCTCGATGCCTACCTACCGAATTTGAATCACTTTTTGATGACTGGAATCGTATTATCTGTGTCAGGTTTCATAAAACACTTCAAAATGTCAAAGTTTGATGTGTAGTCGGCTACAGAATGATGTTCCACTCCTCAAAATTAGAGCTATCAGTTGACCGGAACGGCGAGCGCTAAGTTGTGCTGTTTATCATGCAATTAAGCATGTCAATTGTGAGCATTGGGACAAATCTATACTTTGTGAACTCAGCCCATGTGATGCGGCATGGCCTACCACTCCAGGCAAATAATTACCCGTGAAAAATGGAACATCATTCTGTAGTCAGCTATACTTACCTAGGTAAAAAATTGGCTGTGTATAGCTGGCAGCATTAGGTACCACACTGACTACAAAATTGAACTAGAGAACTGAAAATTGCTACAGAACAGTTATTCTAGTGTCATCATGTTAGGCAGGAATCATTGAAGCACAGATAACAGTAGTACTGTTATCTGTGATTGAAGATATGTTAGGCAAGGGATTTCCCTTAATTACATTGCTGATATCATTTTGTCAACTTTGAATAGACAGTACTCACTTTGTTAGCATAATTATACAAAAGGCTTACCTTTTCTCTTATGTATTGGGCATTACCTATACTGATGCTGCTGGGAGAAAGACTCTAAACATGAATTTGTGAAATGTAATCAGTGATAGCTCTCTGTTTCTGAATGGCAGTATTTTTTTTCTATTTCAGGCTTCTAGAAAGGCAGCAAGATGAATAGCAAAATAAACAGCGATAGGAAGAAGCGGCCTGGGCTGAAGATCTCCATGAGTGAATCGCCAACCCCATCCCAGCTGTGAGTAAGTCCTCTGGTTCACAGGCCCCTGTTTCATGGCACGATGCTACAGCCCACCACGGTTATTGCTGTATTGGCTTTCCATAGTAACATCAACAAACTTGGACGCTCCAACACTGGCTCCAACATTCATTTGCTAGGCGCACTGTTGCATTGGGTCATGGGACAGGGCCCTGATCACAGATCTTGGTATGATGGGGGATAAAACAGAAGTAAAAGCTGAATGATACCTCTTGACAGTGCATTACTCAACGCACAGTCACATTCAAATGCCTTCTGTCATCACAAATTGAATTAGTATGCTTGAATTGTCTATAAGTGAAATAGATGGTACATCTGGTCAGCAGTTAAGTTGTAGTTTGTATGCTATTCTCTATGGCTCCTTATGATGGTGTTTTACCTACTAACTAGCTTATGAGTAAAACTTAAGCTCCTTTTCAGGAACATCAGAAGTGTACGATTTTTGTACACACAAAGGGCAATTTTGTAGGATATGGCCAAGGAATGGTTTATTTAGAACAAAATAACCTCTCCAGTCCAGTTATTTAGTCCAGTCCAGTCAGTCGTCCGGAGGAGTAGCCAACCTGACCTGGGGTTGGCCTGGACTAATAAGAACACCATCAGGCACCAACTGGTCAGGTCAGCCCTCCAGCCTCCACCCTCCATCGTTATATTTGAAAACAAAATAACCTCTATTGAAGGTTTTTTTAGTTTTTTTTTCCATGGAATTTTCTTCAATGCTCTACTCAGTCCCTTTTTTCGTCGATCGCTCGTTGCAGCATATCATCCACTCAGCATATCATCCACATCAGTCCCACTAGGTATAGTGCGTCTACTAACCAGGGTATGTTTCTCAGAACAATCACAAACCTCCCTCCCTCGCTCTGGCACAGGACGCCGCCGCGCAACCTGGACGTGCGCACCACGCTGCGTATCGGCACTGAGACGCTGGACGTGCAGGCGGCGGATATGGACGTGCTGGAGAACCTGGGCCGCGGCGCGTACGGCACCGTGGACAGGATGCGCCACCGGCCCACCAGCACCGTGATGGCCGTCAAGGTAAGAGGGAGATGGGGAAAGATGGGTGGTAGGTGTCAGCTTTCAACGCCTAGGTAGGAAGATTGGTTGTCGGTTGGGGGTTTGGAGTTAGCTATCATGACGGTAACAGTTTCATTGATCACCATGGGCCCACTAGCACTGTGTGGCCAGGGAGGTGAGGAAATGGGTTGGAGAAGGGCGCGGGGATGTCATATATGTACTTTGTCTGCCGCTGGGAACTCCCGTTATCCCGTGAACTCCCGATCTCGGTAAATAACCAATAAACAACTGGACGTCGATTGCCTCCATAAGCGGGCTCCCCAAAGTCTAACTCACGACCGGTCAGTATTAACTTTTAGTGTGACGTGGTTACTCTCGGTCCATCATCACCAGCTTTTGGTAGGGAAAGTAATACTGATTGTGGGATGTCGAGGTGAAAAAGTGATGTGTTGTTGGATCATTGAGAGGTGTGATCGTGTTTTTTATCCCATGGACTCAATGGGCTGTGTTTTAATATGCATTTTCAGTGGTTTTATAACTCCCAAACCAAGGGCCTGTTCCAGCGCCTCCAGTAGATATTCTTGACTGGAGGCTCTACCAGAGGTTTCACTGGAGGCGCTGGAACGCAATCTGGAGATTTCTGGAGATTGGCATCACATATACAAAAAGTGTGACGATTGTCCTCTCCTGAAACGCAAAATTTATTTTCAATTTTATTAAAAAAGATTAACAAAATTATAGCAATGTAATTTTCTTTACATTCAAGTTGTAAAAGAATCAGTCAAAAGTCCTTTGTTTACATTCGTGATTGTCACATGTGCGCCATAATTGTAGACCAGAGCCTCCAGAGAAATTTGGACCTCTCAACTCTCTGGAGGCTACTGGAGGTTTCTGGAGCTTTGGCGAGAGCTTTCTGGAGCTTTCTGGAGGCGCTGGAACGCTCTCTGGAGGATTCTAGAGCTTTCTGGAGCTTTCTGGAGGTTTCTGGAGGCGCTGGAACAGGCCCCAATTTTGTCCGAACATCCCCTCCTGAAATGTCACACACTGACTCCGTCTCTGTTTCCAGACCCCTGGAATCCTGTGACGAACCTGAGTCCTGTACCGAATCATCACCGACAGGGACCTCCGCGCTTCGATTCCTACCAGACAGAGGAGATGCATTCAGACGAGACATTCCCGTCCTTTCCTTCTGTCAGCTTTCTACGCCTCCCAACTCCCAAGTGAATGTAAAGAGGTAAGTTACTTGTTTTTCATTGTCTTCCTCCTATATTACAATGTGTAGGAGCCTCAAGTACGTTACCTACAGCTTTGTATGTTGAGTTACTCAAGGACTATGCAAGAGGCTTTTTGTTTCAAAATTTCGCCTGCGGTATTCTGTTACACAGTGGGAAAGTCCACGCTCGTTTTTGTGTATCATCGCTAGCCATCTAGGCGTTAATAACAGTAAACCGTTGTGAAACGGCTACGGCGACGCACTGAAGCGTGCTTTCCCCTGACATTCCTGAGCCCACCGTTGTGCATTAGTATTTCGGTGATTGTGTTCAAGGAAATTCGCGACTGTTTCCGAGTGCTTGTTGCGGGACCTGGCAGAGTTGGCGGGTTTGTCACTGACACTGCCGTGGGGTACGGAGCTGTTAACCCGATGACACGCGCGTTATCTTGGCATTCAACGAACGAATGCTAATGATGTCCGGAAAGTAAAAGTTTTTTTACGGGATTCGACAGGGCTTTTTTCTTCTCCCATGATTGTTTTCACACTCAGAATAGCTGGCGACCCGAGCTCCTCAAAGGAGATGGGTAATCACGAAGCTGCAGACAATCACAATTGGAGCCACAGTTCTGTCTACCACGCCTCCTGAATAATTTGCACACATCTATGGGATATCTCGCACATCGCTCAACGCTAGTCGTGTTCTGTTGAGGAAGGGAATGGATAAGACTGCCCCTTCCCGCTACCTGCTGCCTCCCCAGCATTAGGTTTTTGCTTCTGGCTTCCAAGCGGCTGTGATGATGTCCACTCCAGTCCGAACTGTGGCTTTGCGTGGCTGTATCTCACAGACACTGCATGTTTCAGACTGTGACAGTCACCGTCTTTGGCCGACATTTTACCAACCTCTGATTGTTTCCTACCAACCTCTGACCGTCTTTCCGACCGTCTGATAGACTCTGACCGTCTTTAATTGACCTCTTACCTTCTATAGCCGACCTACGACTGTCTTACCGATCTTTGACCGACCCTTGGCCGTCGCTACCGACCTCTTACCGTCTCTAACCGACCTTTAATTGACTTTGATCGTCTCTAACTGATCTGTAAGCAACACTGGCCATTTTTGTAGACTTCTGATCATTTATGACCGGTTCCACAGCGTATTCCCGCTACGCTGAACTCGGATGAGACCAAACGCACTCTGATGGACCTGGACATCTCTATGCGCACACTGGACTGCGACTACACCGTTCAGTTCTACGGCGCACTCTTCCAGGTATGTGAGACGGAAACGTGTCCGAAATGCGGGTTTGAGGAACACTTTACACGTGTCTATTGTTGTTTTGTTTAGAGGATTTCTGCGTTCTTTTCATGGTAACTAGCTTTCGTGGTTCAGGTTAGTTGATTTAGTGCATCAGCCTTGCACGTCCATAACGGGTAAATGTCGTGGATATTTTTCAGGATGTTAACGCGTGGATCTGTATTTCCAGGAGGCTGACGTGTGAATCTGTATGGAGGCAATGGACATAAGTTTGGATCTGTGTGTGACGTGTGGATCTCTGTTTCCAGGAGGGTGACGTGTGGATCTGTATGGAAGTGATGGACATCAGCCTCGACAAGTTCTATCAGAAGGTGTTTGCGCACAACGAGACA
This sequence comes from Amphibalanus amphitrite, assembly GCF_019059575.1. Classification (NCBI taxonomy): domain Eukaryota; kingdom Metazoa; phylum Arthropoda; class Thecostraca; order Balanomorpha; family Balanidae; genus Amphibalanus; species Amphibalanus amphitrite. The sequence continues at coordinate 73,642 of NW_024883173.1, forward strand.
ATCCCTGAGCCGATCCTGGCCCGCGTCGCCTACTCGGTGAGATTCCATAAACTGTCAATGTGACGTGATTAAACTCTAGAATTCTCACAGCAAGCGCACTTTGAACACTGTTTGCTTTAATATTATAGCGTGGCACGCCACGAGTAATGCACATAACTAGTGGTTGACTGCTAAAATCCATTCGTTTTAGTTCCATACTGCGGCCTGCTTTGGACCGGCTTGGACACCTTCAGTGCCTTTATCTTCAGTGCCGGCTAAGGACACCTCACATTCTTATGCCTCTCTCTTAGCCAGATACTGACCTGCATACTGACTTACTCCTAGCATACTGCATACTCTTACTGACTACATACCCTTAGCCCTGCATAGTGCATACTGACCTGAATTTGTCCCTCAGGTGGTGTCGGCTCTCCACTACTTACACACCCAGCTGAAGGTCATACACCGCGACGTCAAGCCGTCCAACACACTCTGTGACCGTCAGGGGCGCGTCAAACTGTGCGACTTCGGCATCTCGGGCTACCTGGTCGACTCCGTGGCCAAAACGATCGACGCCGGGTGAGTGTGGGGAGGGAGAAAGAGGAGGGGAGGGGAGGATGGTAGTCTTGAATTGGGATTCGTATTCCACGTGTGTGCCTCTCGCCCTGCTCAAGCAGCGTCCGCTAGCGAGCGTCACTAGCTCACCCGTGTTGTGCGATAGTTTAGCGACTGCACGTGTTTGATGAGCTGGCTGGGGGACCCCATCCGACCTCTGGCCGACATTATCAATTGGCATGACCACCCCACAGTGTGTGAAGAGTGTGTTGTCAGGTCAAACTACGATAATCTTGTGTGTAATTTGACAAGTGAAATGGCATGCTTGTATTTATGAATTTAAAAAAGTCTTAGAGTTGGGGTAGAGTGGGCTGGCGGGGGATTATTTGGGAGTGTTCAGTTGAGCGGTTGGGATGACTGGAATGAAACGGGAAGTAGAGAGTAGCTTTTGGTTCTCTCCCGACGGGTTGTGGTAAATCATTGCTCGTTCCGGCTTTGCTTTGTCGCTAAAAGATGAGTTGTGTGGCTTTTGATTTTTCTTTTCGTAACGACTTGTGTGTATTTGTTGTAGCGCTGCACAATGGCTTTTCTTGATCTGTTTCCTTGCATTAATCACACGGCCCTGGTAAACATAAACCTATGTGAGCCGTTCACCTTCAGACATGTATGCTCCCCTGGTTAAGTTGAACACCTTAACGTGATGTTTGTTTTGACTTCACGTGTTTTCACCGCCACTGCCCCTTACCATACCGTTTTCCTCCCCCGACAGATGTAAGCCGTACATGGCTCCGGAGCGAATTAACCCGATGGGCGACAAGAGCTACGACATCCGCTCCGACGTCTGGAGTCTGGGCATCTCCATGATCGAAATCGCCACTGGTCAGTCTGATGGAAGGAGATTATCCGGGGTTCGATAAGGGCAACATTGTCATTGAATACCTGTTATCCAGTCGGGTCCCCTATTCACATCACACAGTCACACAAAATAGTCTATTCACTTATGTAGTATCTGAAGTTCTTATTTTCAGGAGTCGTTTTTATGAATGCGAGGACACATCGTGTTACGGTAACTGCTGGTCATAGTTGTTAAGGTAACGCGCTATGATTGCTTCGCTCCACTTTGATCGTAAAATGTACTGAAGCGAGGCAGCGACTGGTCTGGCCGCTGGTCCACTCGCATTGATGTCACATATTCTGTGATGTGTTTTCTATCCCCTTTTGTTTTGGTGAACCATGCCATAGCTTGCTAAGACGATCTGCAGGCATTCTGCTTAGCTGACCCGACGTGACCTGACCTGACCCGACCTGACCCGACCTCCGCCCACAGGCAAGTTCCCGTACCGAATCTGGGGCACGCCGTTCGAGCAGCTGAAGCAGGTGGTGGCCGACCCGGCGCCGCGCCTGCCCAAGGAGGGATTCAACTTCTCCGTCCACTTCGAGGAGTTTGTCTCGCTCTGGTAAGCTAGCTCTTTGGGGTTTGTAACTGATTAATGAGTGGCCGTGTTTGTAGTGACGTTGTGGCTGGTAGATAATGATTCAGACAGAGAGGTGAAGAAATGATGTTCCACTGCGACTTTGGACGCAGTGTCAAGCTCATTTAGTCTCTTTCATGATTTCTGTCTCTCCCTCTGTGTTCCAACCTTTCCCGGTCTTGTGTGACTCGCCGTGATCTCTGGTTCAGTCTGCCTCTCCAGTTTCCATCCCTCTGACGCGTCCGGTCCCTGTTTCAGCCTGCAGAAGGACTACCGGGAGCGGCCCAACTACCCAACTCTGCTCCAACACGGCTTCATCGCCGGCGCCTCCGACATGCCCGAGGGCATGGACACGTTCATCGCGCGTATCCTGGAGCTGCCGACGGCCTCGGACGCTGTGTAGCGGCGTCCCGGGGCGGCCGAGCGGCGAGTACAAACTGAGAGGGTGCCGCGCGCGACCGGCGGCCGGCGGTGCGGAGAGGGGTGCGCGGCTGCCCGGCACGCCTGGCGCGCGCTGTGAGGACACGGTGTGTGAGAACTGTGAGAGAAGACCCGGTGAGAGCAGTGAAAGGCGCGCGCGGAGCGGTGGAACGGGCGCCTCCCGCCGCGGCGACGGTGTGTGTTACGGAGCCTAGCGCCCGGCTGGCGAAGCTCGAGTGTCGGCTGCCGTCCAGAGATGGCGCCACGGGGCGCCGTGTGTGAGTGCTGGTCGTGGCTACCGTTTTATTACTGTGGAGTGTGTGAGTGCGGCGGCCGCCACGTTTGACTTTGTTGAAGGTTTAATCATACCACACGCCTAAAGAGGCGGTTTAAGTTGTATAGTGACTTCGAGAGGCGCTGTGCCTTTTCAGTTGCCGATCGCAGTTGGGGCGTCTTATTTTTGAGTATTTGGGCAGCGTTTTGCCGGGCGTTGGGCCCGGCCGTGCTGCCGGCGCTGTGCTCGCCGTGCCTATCCCCGGACTGTGCTGATAGCCTCTGCCGCGGTGCTCCCGCGCGCCACGGTACACTCTGCCGGGGTGCACGTCTCAGATGACGTCACCACATTGGTGGGCCGAGTCTGTCCGGGTTTGTGCCTGCAATATCGTTGAACGCCAACTCCGCCCAAAGTCGGCTGGTATCGTGCGTGTGCCGTGCTGATTCGAGAACGATATGTACCGTACTGGCACTGATCGAGCACGATGTGCACCGTACCGAGTCGCTCACAATGTGTACAGTGCTGGTTCGGTGCGGTATGTGCGGTACCGTGAGCGCCCACTGAGCCGTGTGACCGACTGCGAGCGAGATGTGCGATACACCAATATACCTGCGTCAGAAAGTCGCTTGGATCAGGGTGTCAGTCCGACTCATTCCTCCTATATGTGAGCGAGGCCAGGGCCTGTTGGGTATACCTACCTACCTAAGTGCGGAAATGCGGGAGATGCAGCAGTTGGTCAGAAGCGATGCGGAAAACTGGTCAACGGAAATTCGAAGGTCTATTCGTTTTTTTCAGATAGCTCACCTATTTCAGATCAATTCCACAATGAACAACCGTATCAACTCCCACTGAACAGTTTCCACTGAACCGCTGAACAGAACAGGAAGCATAGTTAATTTAACCCCAGGCAAAGCATGATGCTCCAGGAAAAGACCATCCAGAAACCACCGTTTATTCCTGCCAAGGTTACATAGGCATGAATAACATACACATTACACAGATAATGTTAAATGTCTGTCACTTGAAATAGTTCCTTTGTTCTTATGTCCTAGGTGGCGGGTGGCGTCTCATCATGGTTCAGCTGCCGTAGAGGTGGCTGCGACCTGACAAATATAAGGGTATCGGTCAGTACATGCCGACGTGAACCATCTATCTGTCTGAAATGTACGCGCACTGACGCACTGATCAAATGGGCTCGGGGCCGGCTCCTGGCCATTGGGCCAGTCAGTGAAGGGTCCGTACGGCGAACCGTCGTTCCAGACCCACTCGGCTGAACCCATCGGCCGAGACAGGCCGATCCAGGCCGTGTCGCTATTGACTTGGTTGCCAACGAGCAGATACAGGAATTCCCTGTTCGCTGGAGTCATAGTGGCCAGATGACCAAGGCCTCCTTCGCTGCAGCGCTCTTCCGCCCTCCGATGCGGGTCAGGGGCGGCAGACAAGAAGTAGCAGTTGTTGTCGGTGTGGAGGACGCCAAGTGCCGGACATGTGTAACATTGTCCATCCGGTCTTTGCGTAGAGCCGGCAGGACACGATGGTCTTGGCTGGGGCGCGTTCGCGAGCATGTCCAAGCGAGAGCTGATGTCCCGCAGGGAGTCATCGGTTCTGCTTTGTAAGAGCTCCAGAGTGCGGGCCAGTCGAGTGTAGTCCGACCTCAGGTATCCAAGCTCTGTCAGGATATCTTCCTTCCCGTTCTCCACTGCCGTGATGATTGACTGAGCCAGCTGCCCGACGGCAGGTCTGAGGTCCCCCAGCTCGTCTCCAGCACGGCCTATAGCACGCTGAAGCTCGGAGAGTCTCTGCAGGACGGCCGTCTTGGCGAGCTCGCCCTCGGCTCTGAGCGTCAGCAGGCGGTCAGTGCAGACGTCGTTTGCCGAGTGCCACCCGGAGCGAGGGCGGTGCGGCAGCGGGGCGGCCATGACCCCGGTCGGGTCACCCTCGGAGGGGGTCAGAGGCGCTGGTCCAGCCGACACCGAGAGGTCACGACCCTCTCCAGCCAGCTGGGGATCAGAGAACGATGTGGGGTCAGGACACAGTGACACTAGCCCAGACCCTCGCCGGCACAGGCCATTTTGCGTCCTTCGACGGCACAAGGGGGGGGGGGTTGGTACGACCCCCCTCGCGTTTGGCCCCTGATCGAGCTAGAGCTTCGCGGAAAAAACGAGCGTGTTGCCCATCACGAGCGGAAGCCGATGATACCCAATTTTAAGGTCCTAGGTCATCGGGTGACCTTCCAGGTCAGGTCAATGACCCGAAAACCGGGAAAATCGGGACCTGTTAGAAAGTCGTAAAGTGTGGCTGGTATGTGGTTTTCCGGGGTGCTGATCACGAATATATCGTGTTAGTTTTGATCAGAGATGATGTCTTCAAGCATTTAGACCAGGTCGGGTCAGGTCAAGTCAGGCCAACCGGTAGGGGTTGTGACTGGTATTCGTAATACGTGTCAACCGCCTCTGACAGCTTCGTAACATGTTACGAAGGCACCAAAACTACTTCGTAAATGTTCAAATGATTGCTAAATTCGAATTCAGCTCCAAAAACTGGCCTAGAAACATGTAAAACTCGAAAAAGTGAACCGAGGTCACCCGAGGTCACCAAAGGTCAATGACCTGACCTGACCTTCATGTGACCTTGACACCCACCCTTATGTACCTATGGGAGCAACATCAAATCACATGTTTGAACGTTTGAAACCACGAAAAGCTTACAAACGCGCGGCTAATGCGAGCCGACATACGCCGAATCGCGATTCCGGCCAAACATGGTCTCGGAAAAGAGGTCACAGGTCAAAGGTCATTTGGGTCAGGGTCATGAAATTTGCAGGGTAAGTGTAAAATTAATCAGTGCGAGGGTACTGGAAGTTTCGTCACGTTCGGCCGCTTTTTACGCGAGTTATTCGCGAAAAACCTTAGGGGGGTTGCAGCAACTGTGCCGGCGAGGGTCAAAGCTGCATCAACCTCCTCCCCCCTGTGCCGGCGAGGGCTAGGGGAAAGTGGGGTAAGACGGGCACCTTAACTTTGGAGCAATTTTCGGCCGGTTAGAAACATCATAGAGACGGAAAACTGAGTGAAAACCTTTTTTTAGACATTTTACTTCCATTTGCCAGAAGATGAGACTTAGACCTGATTCAACAAATAAACTGCAGCTATTTTTGCAAAACCTTGCAAAAACCCGTCTTACCCCACCCCATGGGGTAAGACGGTCACATGGGTAGGGCAAGACGGCCAGCTTCTTTCAACGACCAGCATAGCTCGCAACAAATGCCCGAGATTAGCCGAATTGATACCTACAGTCGCTCGTTGGTCTCAAGTTCTTCGGAAATGGCAGTAGGTAGGTATAGGTAGGTACGAGATTCGTGCAGAAGGCGTATGCTCATATATAGGCCCTAGTTCAGAAGACATGTAGATCCGTTTCCCTCGCATCGTTAGGCGGCACGGGCGGACATCGATAGCAGCGCCTCTATCGGTCACTAGGGAAAGCTGGGCTGTAGGCGACGAAATACCGGCTGAGTTGTCACACGTTGAATAGGTTTATAGCCATCCGTCTTGTGAAAAAGTTGAACTTTTGCCTTTAATATTTCTACAGGCAATTTTAGAAGTGTCTTCACATGGCTTACAAAACCGTTTAGATTATTGTATTCACTTCAAGCCTTCCCTATTGTTCTTGATGATGCGGGAACTATTTCTAATTAGTGTTTCTAGCTTAGTAAAAGCACATACTGTGCAAACGATGAAAAAAACATAAGTGGAAGATTTTAAATGCAATTTTCTCTAACAATTAATGGTAAATTCTCTACATATCAAGGAAAAGGTGCATGCTAACTGATAATTTAAAGTTCTTGGGGCCAGTTGTTTTCTTCTTTTCTTGCGTCGCCCCAATGGCCGCGAATACACTTGTGATAACGCCTATCGTGTGTGCGGCATTTGCCAGCTTCTAATGTGTAGGGGGGGGGGGGTCGGTTGGACCCCCCCCTTGCCGTTTGGCCCCTGATCGAGCTAGAGCTTCGCGGAAAAAACGAGCGTGTTGCCCGTGACGAGAGGAAGCCGATGATACCCAATTTTAAGGTCCTAGGTCATTGGTTGACCTTCCAGGTCAGGTCAATGACCCAAAGTCGGGAAAATCGGGACCTGTTAGAAAGTCGTAAAGTGTGGCTGCTAAGGGGTTTTTCGGGGTGCTGATCACGAATATCGTGTTAGTTTTGATCACAGATGATGTCTTTAAGCATTTAGACTAGGTCAGGTCAGGTCAGGTCAGGTCAACCAGTAGGCGTCGTGACGGGTATTCGTAGTACGTGTCAACCACCTCTGACAGCTTCGTAACATGTTACGAAGGCACCAAAACTACTTCGTAAATGTTCAATTGGTTGCTAAATTCGAATTCAGCCCGAGGTCACCAAAGGTCAATGACCTGACCTGACCTTCAGGTGACCTTGACACCCACCCTTATGTACCTATGGGAGCAACATCAAATCACATGTTTGAACGTTTGAAACCACGAAAAGCTTGCAAACGCGCGGCTAATGCGAGCCGATATACGCAGAATCGCGATTCCGGCCAAACATGGTCTCGGAAAAGAGGTCACAGGTCAAAGGTCATTAGGGTCAGGGTCATGAAATTTTCAGGGTAGGTGTAAAATTGATCAATGTGAGGGTACTGAAAGTTTCGTCGCGATCGGCCGCTTTTTACGCGAGTTATTCGCGAAAAACCATGGGGGGGGGGTCCATCCGACCCCCCTACACATGCGAGGGTTAACATTCATTATTCGAGAATAAACTGCGCCGAAGGAATATTGCTAGCATGTCGGTGAGTATCGGAATCGAACATATTCTTATTAGAAATGCTTCTTTTTTTCCTACAGCAACAAAACTATTTTCACAATTATCCTACAGACCCATTGGATTCATAGTTGCCCGTCTTACCCCATACTCAACGTCAGAAGTTCAGCACGATTTTTCTCTGTGGACAATTTGATGCAGACAAAGCAAATCCGCGGTAAATGAACACCGGTGGCATATGAGTGTACAATAAAGGGTTAAAACCCTCGCCGGCCGAGGGGGGGGGCGGATGCCGCCCCCCCCCCATAGGGTTTTTTTCGCGATAGCTCCGAACACGCTGGCGATAGAGAGCTGAAACTTGGCAAACCTGACCTTTGATTCAAGCCGAATCTTTTGACATCAACCGCATTTTTGGGTCAGGTCAGGTCACTGACCTATGGCGTCATAATGAACCTCTGCACGGTCTTCAGATGTCGCAACTTCGCAACGTCCTCACTGCCAGAGGAGATGTCACAGGGAAATGAAACTTGCAGGATCTACTATTCATTATGAGTCTCACAGCTTGTACATCTCGGATTTTTTTCCTTAAGGTCATATGAGGTCAAGGTCATTTTCGTGACCTCACCATTATTAGGGGAGAGCGGGGTGAGTTGTATCATGGACAAGTAGTATCAGAGCGAATTTCGCCAAAACTATCCGCCAGATCGCAGACTTGACGCCACTGTTCGGGACGCCGCGTTGCGCGCCGTCTTTCCGTGTTGTGCCGTCAACAAGAGTGGACGCGTTTTCGGGCGAGTAACGAAAATGTGTTTTGATGGGTCCTTAGTAAGAAATGCGTTCTTTAGGAAATATATGTTTTTGGCTTTTATATGTTGAGAGCTTTCTATTGTTTTACCACTATAAGTGAGAGTCAACATTGCTCTTAATCACAACATAATTCGTTTCGCGCAACGAAACATGGCGTATAGCGTTTCATAGACCTTCTCTTGAAATGACGCACTTGGACAAGTTGTATCAGAGTGTGGTGGGGAATGTTGTATCAGTGCTACTACAACAGTGATGTCAGTGATATCAGTGATATCAGTGATATCAGTGATAGCAGTGATACTACAGTGATACGGTGATAATACATTTAGTTTCGGACAAACAGATCGCGTTATGCGCTTATATTGAAGAAATGGTTCAATGATTTTGCTATAGGGTCATCCGTACCCTTCAGCGACACCAAGAAATCGTTGATCTGCTGGCTGGAGCTGGACGTCGCTATTCAGGATACTTTTCTTGTTCTCTGGACTGTGTAGAAGTGTATATACAACGTCACACTTTCTAATCATAAACCGTTGATACATCTTTACCCACCGTGCGGTACAACTTACCTCACTAGTGAGGCGAATTGTATCAATTGAAGTGGTCCCATTTAAAGCGAGGTGTAGGCAAGATAAGAAACCTTAGCGTAACGCGCAGGAGAGTGTATGTAGACAAACGTTGAAGCTTTCCTTTGGTATAGCAACGGTCATTCTCCTTGTTAAATCTAAGGAGAAATTTGACCTAGAGTAAAAACTGATACAACTCACCTCGTTCTCCCCTATAAGTCAACGGGGAAAAATGAAAACTGCTATTCTGGCGCCGGGAACGATCTCCAACTATCTCAAGCACAAATAGTCGTGATTTGATACACTCCTTGCAAGGTTAGATGCGTCACTTTTGCAATGTTGACCTTGCGTGACGTCATTTATGACGTCATCAAGGTCATATTAGTTTTTCGTCAGTAACTCCCGATCAAATTGAGCTAGCGAGTCGGGAAAGCCACCAATGGTCTCAGGAAGACCTGCCGAATCGAATGATATGCGACATGACCTCTTTCGACCAGCTTCGTGACCTGGGGGTGCTGACCTGACCTTGACCTGAGGTCAACACCCTAAGTTGACGTGACCCGAACAAAAAGTATATCATTCGACGCACCTGGTCGAGGCGAACACGATGCTGCCAAAATCGCGGCTCTGCGACCGTTTTTTGCGAAGTTATTCATCAAAAACTAAACTGTACCTTTGGGCACTTGACCTGACCTCAGAGGTCACCGGTTGACCTAAGACCTTAAAATCGGGTACCAATCTCTGCATCTCGTAACGGCGCACACGCTCGTTTTTTCCGCGACGCGCTATCTCCACCAGGGGCGAAACGGCGAGGGGGGTCGTACCCGCCCCCCTCTCGGCCGGCGCGTATGTAGAAAACCAATAGGTCCGGCGAGGGTTAACTTTTATTTTAACGCTGAAAATAATCTCAAGTAGGTATGCCTATAGTAACGTCAAGCACATGGACCCGGGATTTAACCCGCGCCCGACTGGGGGTCCTGGATTTCCACGTCCTGCAAATGCGCCGCGCTCAGTGTGTCTAAGTTACTTGTACCTAACTCAGGGCTTGGGAGTGTTTATAGGTAATGGCTTTCGTCTAAAAGCGGCGCGTTTCAGCTTTCTCCCATTGACTTATAGGTAGGTAATGGGGAGGTCGCAAAATTGACCTGACCTTAAGTTATTGATATCAAAATTCTGAGATATACATTTGGTACATGCTATTTCTCTTAGCAATCGACGAAAGTTTCAAAGCGATCGGTGACTCGGTGTAGTTGGCAGACATCGAAACTTTTATAAGGTGAGGTCACTTCAAGTGACCTGGTGACCTGACCTTGAATGACCTTGATCTGAAATTTTCACAACATGTGTAGAATTGATTTATGATAAGATGTACCAAAAAACGCTCCGCCGTTTTTGAGATATTCGCGAAAAACCACAGGGGGGTGTTCAAACACCCCCACCCCTCAGCAGGGCGCGGGATAAATCATCCCTGCACAGCCCGCCCTCGGAGACTGCCTGCCGCTCACCATGACGGCGAAGAGGGTGACGCTCCTGCTGACAAACATGACCGCCGGCTGATGTTGGGGCGGGACGCCGCCGGTGCTGCTCCGTGGAAGGCCGCTGCGTTTCTGCGGCAGGGTCGGCGACCGTACCGCCAACAGAGCTCTTGTCCGCCGGTTTGACCGGTGTTCTGTGCCGGTACTAGGGACCACTTAGCCAGCCGCCGACTTAACGCCGACGGCATAAGATCTTTATAGCCGGATGATGAGGCCAGGCATTATGCAGGTGCATTGTCCCATGCATTAAACCGCGCTCCACGCGCTGGAGTCTGCATAGCCGTATAACGCGCCCTACTGGGGGAGGGGGTGGGGATATTCATAGCCCCCCCGTCCTAACTCCGAAACTACTCGGCCGATCGGCAAAATTCAAACGGCGTCTGATAGCCCCCAAAAATGTCGAAAGAAACCTAATTTCATTGACCTTGAGGTCACCGATGACGTCACAGGTCAGGTCAAAGTACAAATTATCGATGTTTGGCTTGTTCACATTTCGGGCTCTGGCCGCCGTCTTACCTACAAGTCAGATCAGGCTCATTTTTGGTTTACACACTCGTGAACAGATGCTTTAGATACCTTGAACTTGAAGGTATCATATTGTACTTTGAATTTCAGGTCAGGGTCAGATCTGAGGTCATCACAGGTCACGTAAATTTTATAGCATGCATCGGTCACGTGACACATGTTTTATGTTCCATTTAGACCATATATTTCGTACTCGATATCATTTATGTCATTCGTGGTCATTTTGATTTGAGTTTAGCTTAGGTCAGGCCACTTTCAGGTAAAAAAGTCAAATTTTAAAGTTATATTTTTTTTTTAATAAAATGAACACGATGGTGCTATTTTTATTGGTGTGCGATGACAAATACGTACTGAAAAATTGATTTGAGAAATTTATAATTGTGAAATTTTTGCCATCATGCGTAAAGCTTGGCTTTTTTCGAAGACATCTGGAAACAAATTGCTGGAATAAATCAAAAGCATGTGTTCTATTACATATATTCCGTAAACGTCAAAAACTTTTTGAAAGAAAGATAAAAATATAAATTTAATTTTAATACGAGTATTGAAGGTTTCTTAAAATATAAGTGAACTTAAAGTAATTAATTAAGTTCAAGCTCATCAAGGTAAATCATATTGCATACATTTTGACTCGAATGATCACAAAGAACACAATGAGATCATTTTTGAAGCTCTAGTTTCATTGTGTGCCAAGTTATTAGCAAAAACGTAGTTCGACCTTGGTTGACCACAATTGACTCGACCCTAGCTTTCTTGCACCTTGCAAACACCAAGAGGATCAAGGTAAATCAAGGTAGAACAACACAAAAACGTTGTTCTGGAGCACAAATCGTTCATCTTTGTACATTTAGACCCATTCGGACAAATTTCATTAACCCGCGTCCCGTAGGGGGGGGGGGGCGATATCTTCTAAACGACTGTATCTATCTTCACCAAACTTTCAGGACCCCTCTGGGCATCAATTTTACTCATTGTAACCAAACATTTTAGAGGCTATTATAGGTTGGCCGCAAATGACGTCAGAATGACGCCATGTTCTGCCATTTTCGACCAAAAAAAGGTTTCGCGGGAAGAGCTGTCCGGCCTAGAGCTTTGAAGATAGAGAAAATGTTTTGATACATAAAAGGTGAGGATTCAACAGGACTATTAAACTGTTGTCTCGCATTTTTTTTTATTATGCATAAAAAGCAAAAAAAAAAAACAAAAGTTTTTCGAATTTCGAAAGAACCGGGATATATGTGCTAACTGCTAGTCCCTCCCACCTTCTATCCACATACCAAATTTGAGATCGATACCTTTTTTTTTGGCCAAGTCATAGCGAAAAAACTGTTCGAAATTGGTGACGCCAAATGTTCAAACTCATTTGTTAGCAATTCTAGACCTCGTAGCGCAAAGCAAAGACCACCATTAGACTCCCCGTGACGAGCTGCATCAAATCAATACCTGCATTTTATGCAAAAATATCAACTTTGAAATTTTACCTTTTTTGACCTGACCTTGACCTTACCTCCACCAGAAAGTGACCTAAACCGTACCTGATGGTCTTATAACCAACACCATTGAGTTGGAAATGAAAAATTGGCCATCAAATATGCATCGCATAACCTTAGTACTTTCATGTGCTGACTTTCGGTGATCTGACCTGTGACCTGACCTGGTGTTGTCAGTGACCTTTAATATCAGCATATGTACTAGGCAACTGACGCCCTATCGCTGATTTTCGACAAAATGCCTTTTCCTCGGTGTTATAGCGCATTCCCTAGAAGACCCGTGAACGGTGAAGCATTTTATCTTTGACCTGACCTGTGACGTCATCGGTGACCCCGAGGTCAATGAAATTTGGTTTCCCTCGACAAATTTGACAGGGCTATCGAACGCCGTTTGAATTTTACAGATCTGTCCAGTAGTTTCGGGGGGGGGGGGGAAGAGATACGGGGGGGGGGGCAAAAAATGCCCCCCACCTCGCGGAAAAAAAATGTTGCTGTTTTGGGTCGCCGTTGGATATCAAGTGCGCTGCTTATCATATACCGATGACGATGCCGTTTTCTGGTGCCAAGTCAGCTAGAACCTCTTTCTCACACTACCCGACCAGGTTTTTGCTGCTGAGGTCATTTCAGGTCAAGTTAGGTCAAGATCAATGATATGTTTTTGTATGTGTGTGTGTGTGTCTGTGTGTATACTGATGTGTGCACCGACTGTTTATGTGTCCATATTACATGAAATCATGATCTGAGAAGCTTTTACCAAAAATGCAGTCAAAAAACTTCAAGAAAAGTAAATTCAGCTTGCCTAAAACGCAATTATTTTAGATGACCTAGGTTGACCTTGACCCTGACCTTGACCTCCGTACATCGTCGAACAACATGTTCCATGATGGGTGAGAGGTAAGACTGGCAAAAAAGGCCGAAATCAAGGTGTCAAAAGCTAACAAGGCCCATAGCCAACGCAAGATGTTGAGAATTGGTCATTTGGGTCATGACATGACCTGAGAAACAAGGTCATATCTCCGAAACCAAAAACCACAGAAACTTGAAAATTTTAGTGGACATCGAAAAAGGATAGAGGAGCAGTTTTACGAAAAATCAGGCTTCTAGCTCTAAAAATGTGGAGTGCAGAGCAGAAAGACTACCTGGGGGGTGGCAACCCCCCCCCCCCCCCCAGCCAACGCCAACGCCCCATGTGCGGGCGAGGGTTAATGGGACCGCTAAATGCTGGCATTTGTGAAATTCTCTGTTTGTGTCATCCTACATAGGGAAAGAGCATGCTGATCTGAGATAAAAAACATTATGAGCCATTCCTTATAAAAAAGCAAAGCAATTTTCAGTTTACGTACTTTGATAAATGTAGTTAGTATTGTTTGCTATATGTTATGTATCTGTATGATAGAACTGTATGATAGACAGCCACAGCCAGTGGCTGAGTCGGCCGCCACCGGCAACTAGAGCTGACACGGCTCGAGTTCAGGGCGCTGGCCGGGGAGCACGGCGCCGGCGAGCCGGGGGCCAGTCGACTAGAGTGGGAGGCGCGTGGCGGCTCGGGAATGGACATTTCTGCGTTTTTGCATACTACATAAAAGTTAGGTTAAACTAGACACTTCCTGTTGAATTTGATGTGACCTGTTGAGCAAATCGGTAAAAGCACATCTTGTTTCTGAAAAATCAACAACTTATTAACGTTTAAGTACTTACGAGTAACTAATGCAGGCATTAGCATAAGTACCTACCATGCATTTATTTTTAGATAATAAAAGAAGGTCGGTGCCCTTTCCCATCCGGTGTTAAGAAACGGAACCTTATAATAAGATAACCTGAAAGCAGAGCGGCTAAAGGAAAAGAAGAAGGAATTCATGTCCGTCACTCCACGAGATGAACATCGCCTTAACACGAAACGGAATGCGTAATTTATCTGACATATGAAATTTGTGCAACTATTTATAGTAAATCTTTTTCGCAAATCCCTATTATCTTTTTTTCCTTCGGTGTTAAGCCGGTGGCTGGCTAAGTGGTCCCTAGTACCGGCACAGAACACTGGTCAAACCGGCGGACAAGAGCTCTGTTGGCGGTACGGTCGCCGACCCTGCCGCAGAAACGCAGCGGCCTTCCACGGAGCAGCACCGGCGGCGTCCCGCCCCAACATCAGCCGGCGGCCATGTTTGTCAGCAGGAGCGTCACCCTCTTCGCCGTCATGGTGAGCCGCTGCTGACAGTGTCAGAGGGCGGGCTGTGCAGGGAGAACATTAAGTCCAGCTCCATGTGCTTGAGATAGTCCCTAGATAATTATCAGTGCGTATAACTGACCTGGCTTCGAAAATTGGGTTGGTGTCAGCCACAAAATCCCGTTACAATAATGACAACCAGGTATGCAATCTTATAGCTCTCTATCAAAAACGTATTCCGATCAATCGCAAAGAAAATCGCCCAGGAATAGCACCCCCCCCGAAATATTTTTAGCCATGCAGAGGTTTTTACTTTTGACGTCGTGTTTACCCCTTCCCTGTAAAGACGTGTTTAACCCGCGCCCCACTGGGGGGGGGGGCTATTTATAGCCCCCCTCTCGTTTTTCTGCAATAACTTCCAAACCGCTTGACGTATTGACGCCAAACTTTCAGTACCGTCGGCTGCATCAATTTTACACCTTGTGTCAAAATTTGAACTTCGTAGCTACCATAGGTCGGCCGGAAATGACGTCAGAGTGACGTCATGTTCGTCCGATTTCGACGCAAAACATTGAACCACGGCAATCGCTCCCAAGAGCTCAGTTTTTAAGCTAGATCCAATTTCGTTGCATGAAAGGACTCAGAATTGACCGCGCTATCAAACTGCTATCTCGGATTTTCAAAATTTTGAAAATTTCGAAAATCTTATATAATAATATTCAAAATTTATATTTTTATATGTTTTTTTCAAAAAGTTTTTGACTTTTCGAAAAAACCGGAACATATGTGACAGAACGCATGATTATGACTAACTCTAGCAAGTTTTAGCTAAATTTCTTCAAAAATGGCCAAGTTATACGCATTATTGCAAAAAAATTCACAATTATTAATTTTTCAAATCACTTTTTCAGTACGTATTTGACATCGTACACCAATATAAATGGCACCATCGTGTTCCTGAGCTCAAACTGCATCCAATAGACACCTTTTTTGGTGAAAAATTTTAACTTCAAAATTTGACCTTTTTTGACCTGAAAGTGACCTGACCTAAGCTAAACTCGACTCAAAATGACCTCGAATGACACATACGACATCAAATTCGAAATCTATGGCCTAAATGGGCCATAAAACATGTGTCACGTGACCGACGCATGATATAATATTTTCGTGACCTGTGATGACCTGACCCTGACCTGAAAATCAAAGTACAAGTTTGGTACCCTCAAGGTATCTAGAGCATCTGTTCACGAGTGTGGAAACCAAAAATGAGCCTGATCTGACTTGTAAGACGGCGGCCAGAGCCCAAAATGTGAACAAGCCAAAGTGCTAATAATTTTTACTTTGACCTGACCTGTGACGTCATCGGTGACCTCGAGGTCAATGAAATTAGGTTTCGCTCGACAGTTTTTCCGGGGCTATCAGACGCCGTTTGAATTTTGACGATCGGCCCAGTAGTTTCGGAGTTAGGAGGGGGGCTATGAATAGCCCCCCCCCCCCCCAGTAGGGCGTGTTATACACAGACCCCAGTGGGGCGCGGGTTAACGTTAGTAACATTTGTAAATATGCTCGTTATTGACACGCACTTCATTTCAGGTCATATGCGCACGTGGAACAGCAGTAAATCAAGCTTTGAGCAGCATGCCTATTGCTGTACCGAGGAATCCGTTGGATGAATTAAAGACCTCTCCCCGTTTGTCTTCATTCTTATCCAGACTGGACCGTAGGGCAAAGGCAAACTGTCCGCAGGTAGGCATAATAACATGCTTCATTTATACGTTCAAATAATACGATGCAAAAATGCCTATTTTATCAGACCTGCCATATAAATGCACGCTGCGTGTTTAACCCGCGCCCTGGTTGGCGGGGGGGGGGAGCTATTTTTTGCCCCCCCCTCCTCAAGACTTTTCGATATATCTCCAGAACCGCTGCGCCGATCGTCACCAAACTTTAAGTACCCTCCCGGACATCAATTTTACACATTGTAACCGAATTTTTTTTCCAAAGGCTATGATAGGTTGGCCGGAAATGACGTCAGAGTGACGTCATGTTCTGCCGTTTTCGACCAAAAAAAAGGGTTTCGCGGGAAGAGCTGTCAGGTCTATAGCTTGGCAAATACAGAAAAACGATTAAAACATAAAAGCTGTAGAATTGATAGGGTTACAAAACTGCTATCTCGGATTTTTGAAATTTTTGGTTTTTGACCCCCAAAAATCAAAAAATAGATTTTTTGATTATAATAGCCGAAAAATCTATTTAACCATGTCTAATAAATCTATAAATCTATTATAACCATGTCTTCAAATGATAAAAGAAACAGTATAGATCTTGTTTTCATTGACTTTAGCAAGGCTTTCGATAAGGTGCCACATAAGCATCTCATAAACAAACTCAAAATGTACAGCTTAGATGAGAAAGTAATAGGATGGATACAGGCTTTTCTTACCAATAGATCTCAAAAAGTCATTGTGGAAAATTCATACTCAGATGAATTACCTGTCACATCTGGAGTCCCGCAGGGCAGCGTCTTGGGCCCAATTTTGTTTCTTTTGTATATCAACGACCTCCCTGACATAATGAAATGCAAGGTAAGAATGTATGCAGATGACGTAGTCCTGTACACGAAGGTCAGGAGTGATCAGATATCAAGCGAAACCTTACAGACAGATTTAAATGAATTGTCACGATGGTGCAAAAACTGGAATATGACTATTAATGTTAGAAAGTGTGCTTTAATGCGAATGTCCAGACAAAAATGTGCAAAAACACCGAAATATTATCTAAATGGTTTAGAGGTCCAGGTAGTCAAAGAATGTTAGTACTTAGGCGTTCACCTTTCGAGTACATGTAGTTGGCAAAAACATATACAATATGTTACAAGTAAAGGAAATCAAATGTTGAGATTTGTCAAAAGAAATTTTAGAGGCTGCCCGCAGACTGTTAAGGAAAGCGTCTATTTGACCTTAGTCAGGCCACTGTTATAATATTCAAGCTGTGTCTGGGATCCAAGTGCAGAGGGAACGAAGCATGAACTAGAAATGATACAAAGACGAGCTGTAAGATTTGTTTTAGATGATTATTCGAGGGATAGTATAGTAGTGTTAGCAGGATGTTGTCTGATATTGGCTGGAAAAATCTAGAGACCCGACGCCGAGCTGCTAGATTATGCTTGATGTTTAAATTATGCAGTGGCTTTAGCAGATTAGATGTCAGTGGCATCCTCATACAACCTGATTACATAGGAAGAAATGATCACAGCAAAAAGGTTAGACGACTTCAATCACGACTTTTGTCCTATCACAACTCATATTTTCCTCGAACTATCCGTGACTGGAACAACTTGCCTGCGAGGCTCATAGAAGCAGAAAGTGCTGCAGCTTTCCAAAAATATGTCTTAGAAGAAAATAACATTTAGTTTTTATTAACAATAGTAGTACCCTTGCGAACAACAAATGCTTGAAATCAATTGTATGTCGACTATTTCCACATTACATAACTTATGCTCTGTGTACTGTGTGCCTAATGCCTATCATTGTAAAAATTGTCAAAATATGCATGGAACGAACGTGTGGGATTGTCTTGTTAGAAATGAGAGAGCAACCTGAATGTGATTGCGTATGACTGTTAGATGGATGGATGCTGGTCATCATCATCGTCATGCGTTTTAGCAAACATCACCAAGGCCATTCTTTGGCAACTGTGATTGTGTCGCATGTATATATGAATATATAAAAATCCAAAAAAGTTTTTGAATTTCGCAAAAACCGGAACATATGTGATAGTCCTTACCGCCTTCTATCCACATACCAAATTTGAGATTGATATCTCTTTTTTTGGCGAAGTTATAGCAAAAACTGTTCAAAATTGATGACGTCAAATTTTCAAACTCAATTTTTAGCAATTCCAGACCCCGTAGCGCAAAACAAAGACCACCATTAGACTCCCCGTGACGAGCTGCATCGAATCGATACCCATTTTATGCAAAACTATCAACTTTAAAATTTGACCCTTTTTGACCTGACCTTGACCTGACCTTCACCAGAAAGTGACCCAAGCCGTACCTGAGAGTCTTATAACCAACACCATTGAGTTGGAAATGAAAAATTGGCCATAAAACATGCATCGCACAACCTTAGTACCTGAAGTTAGGTTCATGTGACCTGACCTGTGACCCTTGGTGACCTGACCTGTGACCTGACCTGGTAATGTCGTTGACCTCTCATAGCAACATATGTACTAGGCAACTGACGCCCTATCGCTGATTCTCGACAAAATGCGTTTTCTTCGGTGTTATAGCGCATTCCCTAGATGACCCGTGAACGGTGAAACATTTCATCTTTGACCTGACCTGTGACGTCATCGGTGACCCCGAGGTCAATGAAATTTGGTTTCCTTCGACAAATTTGACAGGCCTTTCGAACGCCGTTTGAATTTTGCGGATCCGTTCAGTAGTTTCGGAGATACGAGGGGGGGGGGGGGGGGGCAAAAAATAGCCCCCCACCAGGTCGCGTTATAAACAGATCCCACCGGGGCGCGGGTTAAGTGGTGCCTAAGAGGTGCCTTTAAGTGGTGCTTAAGAGCTTTGTACATACATTTCCCATCGTTGCGTGCATTTAATGCAGTGTCACTGTGACCTGACCCCACATCGTTCTCTGATCCCCAGCTGGCTGGAGAGGGTCGTGACCTCTCGGTGTCGGCTGGACCAGCGCCTCTGACCCCCTCCGAGGGTGACCCGACCGGGGTCATGGCCGCCCCGCTGCCGCACAACTCTCGCTCCGGGTGGCACTCGGCAAACGACGTCTGCACTGACCGCCTGCTGACGCTCAGAGCCGAGGGCGAGCTCGCCAAGACGGCCGTCCTGCAGAGACTCTCCGAGCTTCAGCGTGCTATAGGCCGTGTTGGAGACGACCTGGGGGACCTCAGACCTGCCGTCGAGCAACTGGCTCAGTCAATCATCACGGCAGTGGAGAACGGGAAGGAAGATATCCTGACAGAGCTTGGATACCTGAGGTCGGACTACACTCAACTGGCCCGCACTCTGGAGCTCTTACAAAGCAGAACCGATGACTCCCTGCGGGACATCAGCTCTCGCTTGGACATGCTCGCGAACGCGCCCCAGCCAAGACCATCGTGTCCTGCCGGCTCTACGCAAAGACCGGATGGACGCTGTTACACATGTCCGGCACTTAGCGTCCTTCACACCGACAACAACTGCTACTTTGGCAGCGATAGTCGCACTACGTATGACAGAGCCAAGCAGCGCTGTATGACTGCCGGTTTCAGTCACCTGGCTACAGTGACAGCAGAGAACCGAGGACTCATCGCACTGCTGTTGGAGAAAAGCTTCAACAATGGATGGATCGGTCTGAGTAGGGAGGGTGGCTCTTCTCAGTGGGTTTGGGAAGATGGATCTCCCTACGGATATAATGAGTGGAATGGCCAGGAACCTGGTCCGACGACTGATAGACGATGTGTTTTTGTTTTGGCGAGCGTATCTGTTGACAGGTGGCTTGCCGTGCCCTGCACGTCCTCGCTGGCATTTGTCTGTCAGGTTCCGGCTGTTGTGTCTAGCCCTGAGCCCTAACTACATCGACGGTATAGGTACTCGCTAAGGGTGGCTGAGAAGCTATGAACTAAAAAGTGTCCAGACCAAATGCACATGAATAGAAAGCTGTGTACAAATAAGACCTTTGCCAATATATATTTTACTATTATTATTGAGACGTCTGTAGCTAAAAGAGCGCGACGATTTTAGCCTGCATGCACGGACGAGAGGCCGCGCCAAATACGCACCAGGGGGGGGGGGGGCGGATACCTGCATCCCTGAGATCCAGAAAATAAAACAGACTAGCGACATAACTTTTTATTGGGACGCATGGTATCTACTCCTCCTGGAACAGTTGCACATACCTATACCTACGCATACCTACGGAGAATAATGCTTCATAACGTGGTATGTTGCAAACATATATCACATGCTGGGGTAAAATACCAATAAATCGAAGCTGTATTACTGTATTCACTCAACAAAATGACGATTATTCAGGGTTTGTGCTTAATCATTGTACCATGCAAGATGCCCTTTTTCGATATTGACGAAAAGTATAGCTGCTAATATCATTTTCATTTTTAATGGCTTAAACGTCACTGCAAGATGAAACGCTACAAAAATTAGATAACAATAGAGTTTGTGAAATGAAAAGAGAACTCTGTCCACCTATAGACCCGTTATAATCGATTCCAAGCATTTGTTTCAAAAGGAAACATGTCATCATCTCAGACACGTGGATGTCCTCCAATCGAGATTTCTGAAAAATCACGGCAATGCATATCTTTTTCAATAATTCTTCTGAGTCTTCTGCTATGCCAGGTAAGAAAGTTTTTTTTTTACATTTGCACACAGTGATCACGCCATTGAAAGGCTGATGCCTATCTCAACAATGGCTGAACCGATTCACTTGCGGTCTTCATGTAGGGTAGATTCATCCTTTCCTTTCTTGGCATGACATGACACCAGTAAAACGCCTTTTGGGCGACCAACGGAGCGAGCGAGAGGATGGGCCTTGCACGTGCGAAATTGCGAGGGGGTACCTCCAACTAACTTGTGCACTGCACCCTACTAACCGGTCTTTAGCGATGTGCCAAATTTCAGCGCAATCGGCCTAGCCGTTCTCGAGATCTGGAAGCGGCACACTGCACGTGCGCACGTGCAAGCGGGGTCCAAACTGACTTTTGCACGGCACCCTACTAACTGGTCCCCAACCGTGTACCAAATTTGAGCGCAATCGGCCCAGCCGTTCTCGAGATCTGGGAGCGCCCCCTGCACGTGCGCACGTGCTGTAGCACCCCAGCCTTATCACATGCAGATGAACTATCTGATGGAGACCTAACTGTGTACCGAGTTTCAATTCAATCGGCCCAACCGTTGTGCCGTTATTGAGGTTGCAATTTTGGGGGTTCTTAAAAAATGTCCAACTTTACCACGCGCCACGTGCGGTGGTTGGCAAGAACGCATGGTGGCCATCACACCACAGAACTTTTACGTCCAAGTGACATTCAGTAAAGAAGACCGCTTGTCAATCGGATGTCCCGTTCCTAAGATATTAGCTTTTGAAGAGCGTCGGCCGCTCATACTCAGGATTTTCCCTTAATTCAGTATGAGACTCCGCTCGCTTCGCTCGCTCCGTAATAAGATACATGAGCATGACTAAATTATTAACATGGCTATACCCTTGGCTATACCTTTGTATTATAGTCACATATTCGCAGCTACTTTCTACTATAGAAACTTTGACATATTGAAACGCTTAGAACGTAGGTGTGTTTATAAAAATTCAAATATAATTTTCTTTCCAATGCATGTGCCCGCCCTGGCCAGGTGGGACTGGCGCTGCTGGCGCTGAGTTTCTACGTGAGACCGTACCTACAGCGTCACCATTTGGTGACGGGTCAGAAGGTCAACTCAGACCTGTTCCCCTACGGGCTGATCGCTGCCAGTGCAGCCACACTCATATCCAGGTCAGTGAGACGGGGAGGGGAAGGGAGGGTGGTCAGAGGGAGGGTCAGAGGCAGAACAATATTGGGAAATGTGGTTGAAGAGGGCCAAAAGAAAGGTACGACGAAATAGTGAAAGAATGTTGGATAATAATGACGGGAAAATATCAACATGCCTACAATTTTATAACAGTGTTTTCTCTGTCGTAGAAAGAAATGAGGCGTAAATCAGTTTTTTAGGAACGTCTAATAATTGGGCGTTTTTCCCAGTGGCTAGTTCTGGCACAGTTATGTTTGGGGTGTCCAGTGTCCTGCCCAGTTGTCCGAAGGTTATGTTTAGGTTGCCTTCTCAAGTTGTCAGTGGCTGCTGCCTTGTATGCTTCCCCAGTTGTCTGGCTGTTATGTCCGGCGTGTCTGCCAGACAGCGCCGTAAGACAGGTCGCCGGGCAGCGGTCCAGTTCGGCTACTTCTACTTATTTATCGAATTTGCGACCACTGCCTACCTACTTGCCATCGGAATCGTTTTCATATTGCAGGTAACAATCCTGTTGTTGAATATCAGAATTATGTTTATGTTTGGAACAAACGTGCTGTATTTAAATTGTTGAATTAACTCGTTTATTATACGGAAGACAGGTGAAGTTGGAAGACAGTCAGGTGCATCCTCCATCAAACTTAAGTCGGAGACGGTAAAAAAGACAATTTTTGCACAGGCCTAGCCCACAATGAAACTGAGCAGTTGTTTCGCGCAGTTGGACTCGTTTCAGGCGGCCTACCAGCGCGGCTTCTCGCGCGCCATGTGGCGCTACATGCAGAGCCAGCCGCTGAAGGAGTATCTGGACGGCGTGCAGCAGGACTTTGGCTGCTGCGGTGCCCTCGGCTTCTCCGACTGGTTCGTTGTCGACTGGTACCCGCGCGACCTGTACAGCACTCGCTACAGGACAGCCGCCAAACAGCGCTCCAGTCTGGCCAAAAAGGTGGGAACTATGCCAAGGAACGCTCTAGTCCGGCTAGAAACTATGGGAACTTCGCCATTGAACGTTCCATTCTGGCCAAAAAGGTGAGGCCGCTGCACTGAAGAATGGGATCACAATGCCCATTTTCATGATCACATGATGGGTTTTGCCGGCTGAGAAGCAGATGATTCTTGCAAAAAAATCCACTTTCCGGCTACAATTATCTCCCGCAGGAAATGCCGAGGCAAAAGAGCCACGTGCTGTAACTATCGATATTATTTCGAGTGCACATCAATAGGCCAACCAGGGGGGTCGAAGTCTAGTTCATACTAGACTGGCAACCCCACGGCTGACGTCACGATCCCCAGCGTGACGTCACAGCCCCAGGGCATTGACCCCTTGAAGCTTGCAATATTTGATGGTGCTTACAGACAAACTGAACAAAGCTTGTACGTAACAAAAGAGTCATGCTTCTACGCTCGATAATGTGTTTATTGTGTTTTTAGCAGATGAAGCAGACAAAAATTGTTCAAAGGCAGAAACAGCGAGGTGTACGCCAGTCGCCACGCATCGATCTCATCGCATATGGTGCCCCAAGAGGCGCAGCATTGCACCCGTGACCCCTCTTTATGTCCCTAAGGTCATTTCAGGTCAAGAATGGTCTCCAGCAGTTTTTTGTTTTACCGTAACCTTTGACAGAGATATGATTCTTGATTAACCCGCGCCCCGCTGGGGGGGGGGGGCAGAATCTGCCCCCCCTCCCGTTTTTCGCCAATAACTTCCAAACGCGTTACGCCAGCGACGTCAAACTTTCGGTACCTTATCATACATCAATTTGACACGTTCCCTGAAAATTTGAGCGAAATCCGTCGGAAAATTTTTGAGAAATTGACGTTTTAGTGACGTCATGTTCGCCATTTTCGCCTCAAAAACGGCAAAATTTCAAACGCCGCTGACATCTTCATTTTTAAAGGAATCAAGACGTAAAAAAAGGTTATGCGTGATTCCACTTTGTCTATCAAATGGCTATCTCGGTTTTTTGAAAATTTTAGATTTTGGCCCAAATTTTTTCAAAAAACTGACTTTTTTGGGAAAATAATTATAAAATCCAAAATTTTGAGTGTATCGAAAAAACCGGAATATATGTCAGAGAAGTGGTCTAGGTGCACCTACATACCAATTTTGAGAAGAATCGGTTCAAAAATGTGGGAGTTATTCAAAATTTTATGACGTCACGACACACAAAAATTTTGAAAAATGATTTTTTTTGGAAGTTCTAGACCTCGTACGGAAACAAAAATAGCACCATTCGATTCGCCGTGAAATACTGCATCAGATAGATACCTTTTTAGGCCTTAAAAACCAACTTCAAAATTTGACCTCACTTGACCTGACCTTGACCTGACCTCGACCTGAAATTCATCCAGAGGTGGTCCATATCACTTATTGAGTGTGCCTATTGAATTCTATGAGTAAAATGACCCATAAAACATGTGTCGCACATGCCCTTTACTATATTTTGTTTTTGGTGACCTGACCTGACCTGACCTGACCTTGACCTTGACCTTTGAATGACATTGTATGCACCGAATATTGTCTTGGTAGTCTAAGAACACGTTTTGGGCAATCAGTCTCAGTCCATTCTTCGGCAACTACGGTGCAAGGCCGATACTGTAGAAACTTGCATTTTGTACCCTTGACCTGACCTTGACCTGACCTATGACCTACTTAAGCAAAAAAATTTGGGCTCTTAAGATCCGCCGTGTTGAGAGCTTTCGATTGCCGTTTTCCCCGTCTTTCTACGACCATCGGTTCGGAAGTTAGACAGGGGGGGGGGGCAGAATCTGCCCCCCCCCCCCAGCAGGGCGCGTATGGCTGAATAGCCCAGCGGGGCGCGGGTTAAACAGCAACAAAAATACATTAGATGTGTTCAGCCCAACGATACAGATCGACTGATATGCATTACGGCATTTTCCGGTCAGGACATGACCTGGAAATGAGGTAAAATTGTCGAAATGACTTTTTGTGGTCAATTCAAAGGTTATTTGACGCGTATTGACGAGAGGAGCACGTTTATCTGCATTTTGCCGGCGTAAAGTCTCATGGAAATCCGTTGAATAAAGTTTAGGTCTGCGGAGTCGGAGTCGGAGTCGATCGGCGTCGACAGTTTTGCCCGGATTCAGAGTCTTAATCGACATGTCATTGCTCAAATTCGTGGTCTTCGTCTGTTTGCGGAAAAATATTACGTTCGGTGACCTTTCCAAGACCGATGTTTAAGCTGAGTTCCTGTTCATCTTCCTGTTTTGGACGAGCTTTTGAGTGTGAAAAGCAAAAGGGGGTGGCTGCACCCGAAACAACTTTTATTCACAGACATGTTATTTATAACCACAGTTCTGACCGGGGTCAGAATCGGAGTCGATTTTGGAAACCAGAGCCGGAGTCAGTCGGAGTCACCGAAAATCAATCGACTCCGCAGACCTGGCAGGGTTGCGGAGTCGAAGTCGGAAATAGAGTCGGCTGGAGTCGATAGGTAATGTATGCCCGCAGTCGGAGTCGAAGTTGGTTTTTGGAAGCCGGAGTCGGAGTCGGAGTCAGAGTCACCGAAAATCCATCGACTGCGCAGCCCTGGACTTATAACGGTACCGAAATGAGCTGCTGTTGGAATGTCAAGTGTGTTCACACGATTTTCAGGCACCAGAATCTGCATCTTAGATCGTGAAATGGTCATTTCATGGCTTCTGGTTTCTAGTCAAGATCTGGTGGCCAGCGGTTCCTTAACCCTCGCCGGACCTATTGGTTTTCTACATACGCGCCGGCCGAGGGGGGGGGGGGGGCGGGTACGACCCCCCCCTCGCCGTTTCGCCCCTGGTGGAGCTAGCGCGTCGCGGAAAAAACGAGCGTGTGCGCCGTTACGAGACGCAGAGATTGGTACCCGATTTTAAGGTCCTAGGTCAACCGGTGACCTCTGAGGTCAGGTCAAGTGCCCCAAGGTACGGTTCAGTTTTTGGTGAATAACTTCGCAAAAAACGGCCGCAGAGCGCCGATTTTGGCAGCATCGTGTTCGTCTCGCTCAGGCGCGTCGAATGATATGCTTTTTGTCCGGGTCAGGTCAACTTGGGGTGTTGACCTCAGGTCAAGGTCAGGTCAGCACCCCCAGGTCACGAAGGTGGTCGAAAGGGGTCATGTCGCATATCATTCGATTCGGCAGGTCTTCCTGAGTCCATTGGTGGCTTTCCCGACTCGCTAGCTCAATTTGATCAAGAGTTATTGACGAAAAACTAATATGACCTTGATGACGTCATAAATGACGTCACGCAAGGTCAACATTGCAAAAGTGACGCATCTAACCTTGCAAGGAGTGCATCAAATCACGATTCTGTGTGCTTGAGATAGTTGGAGATCGTTCCCGGCGCCAGAATAGCAGTTTGAATTTTTCCCCATTGACTTATAATGGTGAGGTCACGAAAATGACCTGACCTCATATGACCTTTAGGAAAAATCCGAGATATACAAGTTGTGGGACTCATAATGGATACTAGATCCTGCAAGTTTCATTGCCCTGTGACATCTCCTCTGGCAGTGAGGGCGTTGCGAAGTTGCGACATCTGAAGACCGTGCAGAGGTTCACTTATGACGTCATAGGTCAGTGACCTGGCCTGACCCAAAAATGCGGTTGGTGTCAAAAGATGCGGCTTGGATCAAAGGTCAGGTATGCCAAGTTTCAGCTCTCTATCGCCAGCGTGTTCGGAGCTATCGCGAAAAAACCCTATGGGGGGGCGGCACCCGCCCCCCC
The DNA here is from genome assembly GCF_019059575.1 of Amphibalanus amphitrite. Lineage (NCBI taxonomy): Eukaryota > Metazoa > Arthropoda > Thecostraca > Balanomorpha > Balanidae > Amphibalanus > Amphibalanus amphitrite. The sequence goes on from NW_024883173.1 coordinate 100,443, forward strand.
CCCCTCGGCCGGCGAGGGTTAAAGTTCCCAGGCATTCTCTGGTTCTCTGGCGCCTCAGTTCTCTTGATTTCTCAACCTGTCGGCTGTCTCAACCGTTCACGGTTTTCTGAAAGATTCTGAGTGGCGGCTCTTCCACCAGCTATAAGCTGGTTGTTTCGTGGTTAGATAGATAGATAGATAGATAGATAGATTTGTATTCCAGACTAACAGTCCATTGCTATGAGTTGATGATGGATGTACCACTATGGATGATGGATGAACAACAACAAACATCGATTAAGGCACACTCCCAGTCGATGCACATTCACTGTAGCACAGCATGACAATAGAGCTTACTGAGCCAAAAACGTTTCAGTTTTGATCTGAAACGGAGATCCCCTGAATTGATTGCTTCAATGATGCTATTGGGGCTCTCTTCAAGTCTTCTCAGAAACTTATAAATAAGTTTCCTGAACACGCTTTCACAATTCAGCACTCTAAAATATGCACATGTCATACTCGTACTCTCAAATTTAGATAACCCGATAAGTCGTTTAAGAAGGTTGTGATAGCTCACAATGAGTCGATTCATAGTTGCCTTCCTATAGTTCCACCACAGGTGTGCACTGTACATCGATGAACAGTAAGTCTCAAATAGTTTCAGTTTGACATCTACAGTACACATGTGAAACATCCTTATGATCATATTCCCTCTGACAAATAAACCTTTGTTCTGATTGGCAATATCTAGATCATCAGTCGTCTTCCTCTATGATATGCCCAAGATATTTAACTTTATCAACACATACTAACGGCATGGGCCCTAACATAAAATCAGGTATTTTGACATTCCTCATCCCCTTCGATCTACATGACATTGCAACACTCTTTGAACTATTATACACAACATCATTTGCCATACCAAATTCATGGCAAACATTCAACAGTTTTTGCATCCCTGCACTTGATGGAGAGATAAGCACCACATCATCAGCATACATCAAATGATTGACCAATTTCCGACCTATAAGACAACCTATGCCCTTTTCATTTAATCTGCTAGACAACTCATCTATAAACACGTTGAAAAGGGGAGGTGACAAGATACCTCCCTGCCGGACACCATTGGACACTTTAAACTTTTCTGAAAAAGTGGATCCCCATTTAATGACCATTTCTTGCTCTTGGTACAGAACGCAAGCAATCTTAGGTACACATAAGGAACACCTCTCTCTGAAAGCCTCTGAAAGAGAATTTTATGATTAACACGGTCAAACGCCTTGCTTGCATCAAGAAAACACAGATGGACAATGCTATTCATTGACTTATACTTTGTCTTGACTTATACTTATACTTTGTCTTGACTTATACTTTGTGGTTCTTGACTTATAGCTAAACTTCTGATTCTCATACAATTTATGATCGATCACACTTAGATCACAAGGATGCTTCTACCGGGATAAAAACATATATCTCTGTGTAGCATTCACTTTACCACCAGGGACTGGCGACTTGCATTCTGTATAACATAATAAGTCTTTATTCTTATTTCTTTACGCGCTGAAATTAATTACCTATGTCTGGAACCATGATATGATAAAGTAAAAATATTATGCCAAAGCTAGATAAATTAGATGAGCCCCGAAATACAGAAAAATATCCAAAGAGCTTGTTTTACCCTATTTCATAACAACAAAACTATCTGCAAATACGAGATAGCGTCCTTAGCAACCGCCCATAGCAACGTGTTTGTCTGAACCACGCATCTGGAAAATTAAGTAGATACTGGATAAGTCGACTAGAGTTTGGTCAAAACTACACTGAATTTGATTTCGAAATGGCTTTTTGTGAATCAAATGTAAAGTGACTTATTATTTCCTTTCAAATTCTCATACTATTAGAAAACATGTTTGTTTGCTCTATATTTGTAAAGAAACAACTGCAAGGACGAAATATCACGACAAATTCTAGTACCTTGTTGGTAGGAAACTTCGTCCAACCTTATGTTTTAGGGCCTTGAGGCCAACCAAAACACATCATTTGAATTGTCTAAATGTCCGTTGGCCAATTGGCATTCAGCACATAGAATTTCGTCACATTGCATTGCAAGGGGTCCTCTGCGGAAAATCGCTGGTGATCATTGCTAATTAATGGCTTAGGCTTACGAGCCTAGGTGCGTTATTAGACATTAGTCATGGGTTCTAACTATACTATAGTTTCTTTGATCATCGAGTAGGTACCTAGCTAAGCTTTGTGCGGGATGGAGAAAAGAAAAAGAAAAGGAAGAGAAGAAATACGTGAGTTGGGACGATAGGTAAGCAATGTGGTGAGTGGCACTACGTTCCGAAGGCAAAGCTTAGTTTACTGTCAGAAGGTGCACTGATGCTTGGAGCTCGAGTGGGCTTGAAAAGGAAAGGCGAGCTTTGGACTGGCACAGTTTCCGCCAAGAAGACAGCCAAGTTCACTGCATCCCAGCTCGCACGCATCGTTCCAGCTGTGAAGTGCTGCCAAGGCAATAGTGGTGGTACAAGAAGCGAGGGCACCGTCACGATAGATCCACTGTCGCGAATTCCCTGCACATCGAATACAAGCCCATCCCCAGCATCCCGCAAAATGACAGAGGAGCCGCCGGTGTCTGTCGGACCTACAGAGGAGCCGACCGTGCCCTTCGGGCCGATGGGGGAGCCGCCGGTGTCCTGTAGACTGGCGGGGGAACGGCCAGAGGAGCCGCTGGCTCACCACGGGCGTGCACACTATCTTGAGCAAGTCGCTGCCCAGCCTTGTGGTGGCTCGGATCTGGTAAGCACAAACGAAGTGGACCATGATTCAGAAAGATCATGTTCACTTCACCCCTCTCCATTTCTCGACATTGGTGAGGAATCGCTTATGGACGAAAGCGACACTCTTCACCTCGTCTTCAAGTAGGCTACTCGTCTTCGACGAATCCTCGACAGGATTTGAAAACAGCTCTAGAGGATGAATCGCACGAACAGGCGACTTCCACGCATTTTCAGCACTCCGACCACGAAGCATGAACTTGGAAGCCCGAAACAAACGTCCTAGTGAAGAAAAAGAAAAGAGCAAGAACAAAAACTCGCGTGTAGAAATTCGCCGAAAAGCACTTAGTAAAACCAGTCTCAAATTCGTGCAAACAAGGGTGTAAAAAGAACTGCACCACAAACTTCACCGAGCATCGAAGAAAAAGCATAAACGAAGCGATGGACACGAAGGATCTCTCCGCGAGACGACAGTGGTACGGGTCTTACGTTCACACCCACGAAGGCTATAGGAGAGTCGTGACCAATGAAACTGAAAGCAGCAAGAAGAATAAGAACTTCACTCGGTCGCTGTCATGAGAGATGAATGCAATGCCTGTCGTCTGCAAATCATTTTTCCTGACGACACTCGGTTTCGGCCAGACAAGCGCTGGTGCCGTTGAGGACGGTGATATCTGTCCTCAAGCAGACAAGGTCCGGCAAGCAACAAGGTGGATATCGAGGCTCTCAAAGAGCCCATATGGAAGTTCCACCCGATAAAACATCATTATCGATACGAGCATGCGCCCAACCGATATCTTCCACAGGACCTGACCATCGCACAAATGCATCACGATTACCTAACCCAGCCGAATGCCAAAAAGTGTAGCTTTGAAACTTACTGGAAGGTAGTCCGAACTCCGAACCCCGCAGCCTCAACATCTCGTTCACGAGGCTGGTTGGTGAGGAATGTTCGCGATGCTCCATCCAAGAACAGCATACCGCTGACATTTATGACAAGACGGAGGAGGAGCCGGGCCACCATGAGCCAGGGTGCGAACAATACCAGGCCCATGCCACTCCACTTTTGATGACATCATAAGGGGGCCTTAGGATAAAAATGGCGCGGTGCGCCACAATCGCTTCCAAGCTACTTGCCAACAGCTGCCGTTTTTGAAAATAAAATTTTGAAATAAAGTTACAAATAATAAAAATATTGTAATAAAGTTATTAATAAAATTGATACTATATTGAAAAACTTAAAGAAAAATGATTTATTCATAGTAAAAATATCAGCTCGATGAAATTTTACGTTGCTTTCCTGCAACTGCAGAGGGTTTTTAAATCGTCTATATCTTCAAAAATCAAAACTGGCCATTTCTTATCATATTGCTGCTCTTTTTATCCATAGAAAATTAGTTGGGCTTTTTATTGACAGCAACGGTTGAGCGTTAAGTAAGTGGAAATGGCATCAATAATCTTCAAGTGAAGTTAGTCATTTTAACGTTGTAAAGGAATAGAGTACCCCTTGCGAGCATCAGGGGTGACGTCACTCAGGATCTGTCTCTGATTGGCCTCGACAGGGGAGTGACTGTACCTTCTATAGATGGCCTTGAACAATACGAGTCGCATATGGAACACCTTGAGGCAGGCCCGAGATCCGTACCGCACAGATGCCAACAAGGCCTTTGATCCAGATATCCTGTACATGTCTGCCGACATGATCAAAGTGTTCATGCTCCCAGAGCTCAGAGCTTCCAGTCAAGGCGGCACTTTTTACAGCTAGCCTGACCTGCTACAATGAAACATTCTCGCTTCGTGACAAGCTCCCTGCCGCACGCACCGTGACTCATGCAGGCGCTGCGCTACATGCACACTATGGCATGATGGCTTGGCCGGTCGCTCAGGAGAAGCCAGCCTGCTACAACACAAGCTGTTGGGAGCTTTATAAATGGAATTATTGTACTGGGACATTTGTTTATGGTAAAAAGAGTTATTCCACACCACTAAAACGCGGTGCGTGGTGGTCTCGCGGGCCCTGCTGCCGCCGAAATACTCCGCCATCAACTTCATACCGGTCCAACCAGGTCAGAGGCGGGATCCGAGCGGGCACTGTGGACGTTACAGGGGGAGACTGGCCGAAATCTGCACTGACATGTTGTCGGGTAGACGTGGGTTGTTGGGGTTCTGGTGCAGAATAACTGGTGTGGAATAACTCTTTTTACCATAAGCTGTTGGGAGGCAGATGAGGTCTGACGTTTTGCCGTTAGCTGATGACCAGTATACCATGCGTCGGCATACTACCGAGGAGCAGGGGCATTTACATAATTCGCTGGGGCATGATTATGAATTCCCCTGGAACTGCAATTTACAATCACACAGGTGTGAGACTACTTTCATAGAAATGACCCCTAGCGTGACACATCCTGACTTTATGCACGCATATCACTCAACTATCGTCGATACACTTCCACTCGCATGCGTCATAGAAATAAGTACGCGTATGAGTTATCTGTTAGCATACTGTTACTTACAACTCTTTTTCTTGCAATTATCACTCTTTTTCATTTTTTTTCTCAGGCGTTCCTGGCAAAAGATAAATATCCTGACTCATCATCCCTGATTGAATCGTTTTCCATGGACTCTTATGGAACGGATGCCCACATGGAAAAGGTAAAGTTGCGACTGAAATTAATGCTTAGCCGTTCCGTGGGAAGAGCAGTATAAAGAGAAAGAAAGAGAGAGAGAGCGAGAGAGAGAGAGAGAGAGAGAGAGAGAGAAAGAAAGAGAGAGACTGAGAGAGAGAGAGAGAGAGAGAGAGAGAGAGAGAGAGAGAGAGAGAGAGAGAGAGAGAGAGAGAGAGAGAGAGAGAGAGAGAGAGAGAGAGAGAGAGAGAAAGAGAGAAAGAGAGAGAGAGAGAGAGGGAGAGAGCGAGAGAGAGAGCGAAGAGAGATACAGAAAGAAGGAGAAAACGAGAGAAAAAGCGGAGGGGATGAACGCATTTTCTTTGATAAATACTGACCATAAAAAAGAAAATATATAGGTGGGTGGTAAGATAAAGGTAAAGGTAAAGGTAATTTAACCCTCGCCCGTATTGGTGTTTTTCCAGCCGCGAACGTATAAGGGGGAGGGGTCCGTTGGACCCCCCTTGCCGTTTCGCCCCTGATCGAGCTAGAGCTTCGCGGAAAAAACGAGCGTGTTGCCCGTGACGAGAGGGAGCCGATGATACCCAATTTTAAGATCCTAGGTCATTGGTTGACCTTGCAGGTCAGGTCAATGACCCAAAAGTCGGGAAAATCGGGACCTGTTAGAACGTCGTAAAGTGTGGTTGCTATGGGTTTTTTGGGGTGCTGATCACGAATATCATGTTAGTTTTGATCACAGATGATGTCTTCATGCATTTAGTCCAGGTCGGGTCAGGTCAGGTCAGGTCAACCAGTAGGAGTCCTACCGGGTATTCCTAGTAGGTGTCAACCGCCTCTGACAGCTTCGTAACATGTTACGAAGGCACCAAAACTACTTCGTAAATGTTCATATGGTTGCTAAATTCGAATTCAGCTCCAAAAACTGGCCTAGAAACATGTAAAACTCGAAAAAGTGAACCGAGGTCATCAAAGGTCATTGACCTGACCTGACCTTCAGGTGACCTTGACACCCACCCTAATGCATAGGGGCAACACCATATCACATGTTTGAAACATGGTCTCGAAAAGTAGGTCACAGGTCAAAGGTCATTTGGGTCAGGGTCATGAAATTTTCAGGGTAGGTGTAAAATGAATAACGCGAGGGTACTGAAAGTTTCGTCGCGATCGGCCGCTTTTTACGCGAGTTATTCGCGAAAAACCATGGGGGGGGGGTCCGTTCGACCCCCCCCCCCCCTATACGGGCGAGGGTTAAGTTGAATGGGTACTCGCAATGAAAGTGTGAGCCCTTGTGTGAGTCAGAAGATATAGCAGAATGGCACTGTTTTCCCACCTTTTTATTAGGGAATCATGACGCTGGCAGGAGGTAGCTCCGATCTCCAATTACCGTCTGCAGGTGGCGAAGGCGATGGACTATGAGTTTGTGCATGGCGAATACACCTCGGCGCTGCTGCACATGAAGACTGGGGTGCCGTTCGCAGAGGTACCGTTCAGCTGCTGTGACCCGTCGGCGCCCACCTGGTGCCACCAGATGTACGCCACGTACCCCTGGTACAACTACGAGCCCACCAGGAGGCTCAGCATTCACGCCGTCGGCTGCACCTACAAGGTAAGGCCTACAACCCCTGGTACAGTCCACAGCAGAAGTAATGTGGTGTTTCAGTCATGGGTATGTTCTGCTTCTGAAGCTTAGGAACGATTAGCCAGACTACAATGAAACTTTGAATGTAGCTTATATGTATCGTCACCCTTGCAGCTGCAACTTTAGCTATTGACATCTTCTTTTCAATCACTTCGCATTAAACAATCGCCAGTCAAAGCCAACCGTTGAGTTTGGTAAAACCCTACATTACTTTAGCGGTGGGCTGTACCTACAGTTACGAGCCCACCAGGAGGCTCAGCATACATTTTCCACCGTCGGCAATATACAAGCTTAAAGGTGCAGAGAAAATACGAGCATCTAATGTGTGTGTCACCAATCCGATAGGTGATATTTGATGACCTAAGGGGTATATATAAAGAGGTGTCACAACTCACGGGCGCAATTGTCCGATTCAATATTCCATGTTTACCTGTTACCCGATGTTTCAAAGTGTTTGGTATGACTATACCTGCAAGTTGTTTTCCCATTGATTCGAAATGAAAAGGCTACACATCGTAGGGGCTCGTTTTTTATGAAAAAGCCGCAAAAATGGCCGCAGAGCTGCGGGTTCGGTCACAAAGAACGGGTGGCACTAGAGTATTTAGAACAACAGTGGCACCTCTCCTCAGCCGGGGACGGTTAAAGGACAGAGTTTTGCATGAACAGAATATAAAACAGATGGTGGTTACATGAAATAATGCTCCCATAGGTATACATTGCTGATTTGTTTCCTTATGTTTTTAAATTCGACTGCGTTTCAGGTGAAGGCGTTTCTATCGGGGACGGTGACATGGCTGGTCGCAATCCTGTTCTGCACAATGGCTTTAAAAGCAATAGTTATGATACTCTACAGGTAAGTTATGAGAAAGCACCCAATTATAAAAACGAAAAAGCATTCATTTCTTAACCCGCGAGTTGCTGGGGGGGGGGGGGCGTTAAACGCCCCCACTTTTTTCGCCGGGCCATAGCATAAAAACGGCGCGCCGCAGGCGTGCCAAATTTTGGGTACCTGTAGAAAATTGATTGAAGTTTATTGTGACAAAGTTTCAAAAAAATCGATCGGAAAATTTTTGAGATATCGAGGTTTTAGTGACGTCATGATTTCTGAGTTTTCGACCAAAAACGGCATATGTTCAAAAAATCATATAAAATCACAGAATAGACATACAGACATGCCGTAAACGCCATTAGACTGCCAATACCATGAACAATCAAATGGCTATCTTCGATTATTGATTATCGTTCCGCATTTTCCAAAATCTTGAACTGAATCTCGGCAATTTCTCGTGACTACTTCACCACCATGATACATGCATTTTTTAAATTTAACTTTTTGAGCCAAACACGTACACATATGATAAAATGAATGTCACCATCGTGTTCTACGCCTCAAATTACCCATAAAACATGTGTCACAGGCTGCGAATATCAGTTTTGATTTTCAGGGATATTTGCCTACCCGGCTGACCTGACCTTGACCCTGACCTATGCTTGACTGACCTTTACATGGACCTGACACTCTTGTAGGCCTTATATGATGGATTGTGCACCGTTTTGACAGAGTTTATGACGAGAGGCGCCAATTGCAAAGTCCTGAAGTCCATGCTACTGAAAGCCCGATTTCAGGTGTTTGACCTGACCTTGACCCGACCTGTGACCTCAAAATTCAACTTTAAAGTACTCATCTGAAGCGTCTCGTCGCGTTCTTTCGTTTGCCGCCTCGTGCGTTTCGCTGCGCCTATTGGTTCTCGAGTTATCGGCTGGGGGCGTTTAACGCCCCCCCCCCAGCAAACGGTGGGTGGCGAAATACCCCAGCAACTGCCGGGTTAACGAAAAACATCGACGAAGTCTGCTTATAAATGTCAGTTATTATGCCAAGAATGTAGGGTAATATAGCACCTATAAACACATACGTAGGCATGCAGGGTTTCGGCGTCTTTGTTGTTTTGTTGGGTTAGGCCCTTTCGGTCGACAAGACCATTGCAGAGCCGGAAGGACGATAGGAATTAGGGGGAGACATTGGTCTGGGCAGGCACCCTAGTGAGTCGCCGGGGCTGAGCCCGTCCAGAGAACAGGCCACCCAGCCCCAAGGCACTCACTGCACCCGGCTACGGGGTGCGCTCCCTCAGGAGCAGCGGTGCCGCTCCAAGGGAGCAGCCCGCATGAGATAAAGTTGCCTGTCCAGCCCGGAGGGGGGTTGCGGCGTGGAGGAGTAGGATTTCAGTATCCTGAGGATAGAAGCACGGATAGGTGATTTCGGCGTCTTGGCAGAATTGACTACAGATGCCAATTGGATATCAACTTGGTTTACCAATAAGTGAACATCAAGCTTCTACTAATCCGATTAAAACTTTTTGGAGGTATTTTTTTCAAACTCCGGCACCCAAATGCTGGGTAAAGCCCATTGCTCTCTACTGGCCATCTTCCAGTCACCCCTAACGGTAGGCCCGGTCTCCAGATACGTCCAGACGTCGCTGCAAACGGCGCTGGACGCCGGGCGCCATCTGTCGCCGGCCCTGGGATATTTAGTTCCTCTGCCGGCTCTGCCGGCCGCTGGTGGCGCTGTGGATAGCGAGGAAAAGGAGCCACTTCTGGACAGCGAGGGTGACAGCGGCACAACCGGTAATTGACCGTTTCGGGAAAGGGAACATGGAATTATGGGCCACATACCGCATCCCTTCATTCATTAAGACATAGATAACATGAACTAACATGAACTACATGAACATGGTAGTTCATGTTATCTATGATGAAGACAAAACTTAAAAAATTGCATTATAATTATGCACTAAAAGTTAAAACCTTAAAACCCATGTCATATCCTTTCAAATTATTTCAGATGGGACTCTAGACGACGAAACAGCCGACCAAATGGATGAAGAGGACGATGACACTGAAGCATAGTCTCAGCGGCAGTCGAAGTCATCCTCAGCTCAGATGACTGCGTCAGCGGAACTGGCTTGGAGCTGCATGGTGAACGCTATGGACTGTAGGACATCTCGGAGCGCAGCGATCTGGTTACTTGATCTTCGTCGATGCTCTTCTGTATCTCGTTTTCTTTTGACGGAAGCGAGTTCTTACTGCTAGGGACTCAGGTCAGAGTATCGGGTGTTAAACGGCGTTGATCTGTTGTTGGTGATCCGTTGATCTGGGTTGATGTTCCAGACGTATGGTGCGCGTTTGCTGTAATGTAGTGAAACGTGTCGTTGTGTGAATGAGCCGAAAGTGTTGTCTACTCGACCAAAGCGGCTTGTTGCTAGTGTAATGAAGTAGAACGTACCTTTAGTTGCCTTATTTGTGCAAAAGATAAAAAAAATGATTAGGATCGTCTTTCTCTTTTCAAGCAGGAGCGTTTTTCTCTTATGAATGGCTCGCACAAAATAAAAAGTCCAATGCGACAGTGTTTTACCTTTTAACCTGTATTTATATTTTGTCATCAGTATTTGTATATAGGCTGTGACTCTGTCGCATAAGGCCTCTAATTTGATAATAAAAACGGTCTAAGTTTTTTTAATGGTAAACCAAAAGCCTATCAATGTTTCATAATTGAGCAGTGACGCCGTTGGTCAAGTCAAATAGATAGGCAATAGGCATAGCGTCCTGACCTCAGCTAATTTATACGACATTTGGTCATTCAGGCTGATCATTGCACATAAACTGCAAATAAAAATGCCAAACTCATCAAATCCGTCCGGTAATGTCACTTTTATGCCAAAGTCGAAACATATTTCGTATCATAACGCAAAACGATTCCGATTACAAGCAATACCTTTCATTGTCCTGCATACAGGTTTTGTTTGAAAGAAACAAATGCTCGTTTGATAGCAAAACAAGAGACATTACCGGGCGAAATAAGGTGCGGCGTCAAAACTTTACCGCATCAGATATGTGATCGTCGCTACGGCGTTTCCAAAACAATAGGACTGACGAACCGACGCCAGCGGCCGTGGAGGGTCACCATTCCACATGCGAGCCCCGACAGAGTCGGTTGGACTTCGTCGCTGCCCAAAACCGCTCGTCACTCCCACTCCGGGTCAAACGACTGGTTGCAGCCCGCCACTCGGCATCCTACCATCAGATCCGTCTTTGGACCTTTGCTTTTGAACTTCATTCTACCAGGCTTCTTCGGTCATCTGGAACTTCCCTTGACTGAATCGGAAGCCTCTCTACCTGACGAAGCCTCTCTAGCTTACTTTTTAGAAACCCCCCTTGCTCACTCCTTAGCTTCCTCTTATCAAGACTCCTTGGCGCTTCTTCCGCCTTCGTCGCACCATGTGCCTGTGGCGGCTGCTGCGTGTCTGGCAGGTTCTCTCGCTGCTGGTACCGGTCCTCTGTGGTACACAGACGCTCGGCAGAGGCCGGTGGCGGCACAACCTTCGTCTTCGAGACGCGGTGCCACTCTCTGAGCACCCTGTTGCCAGCGTGGCGCAGTGTCTGGCACTGTGCGGTCGGCAGACTGCCTGCAAGGCGCTTCAGTATGAGTCACTCCCACCCGGGCAACTCCAGTGTCAGCTGTTCGACGTCTCCGCCTGCGAGGACCTCACCGGTAACGAGAGCCGACTGGTGGCCGCCCAAGGTGTCCACTACATGGACGTGTCGTCTGACCTGAGCGCGGCCAGCGCAGAAAGACAGCAGAACTTCTGGGAGGACGCCGGCTGCACGGAGCGAGGCTACTGTGACCCCGCGTGCGCCGCAGCGGCCGAGGGGGACTTCTGTCCGGCGTCGGACGCGTTCTGCAGCGCGATACAACCCGCAATGTGCTTCGCTTGTCTGGAGAACTCGTGTCAGCTCAGCCCGACCAAGTGGAGGGTTGCGGGGGCAGACGGGCCAATTCTGCCTAGGTGGCAACCGTGGCTGCTTGACACGTACTTAACGAAGATCAAGCGAATCGTTAATGGCGCGTGTTCACTGAAATTTGACCTAAGAGTGCAGAAGATGGGTAGCATCAGCATTACTGTATCCAACATGAATGCGCACAAAGCGAACGGTCGCGACTTTGGTGATATCGCCTACGTGTTTGACATAGGCGTCAACGGCAACTCAGGAACGGTCCTGAAGCTTCGCACACCGGCGGAAAGCATCGTGCTTACCGCGAGCACTCCGGACATCCTGAGTGCCACCGAGGAGCGTCGCTACCTGCTCTCTTTCTGCGATGGCCAGCTCCGGTTCGGACCGGAGCCACAGCCGGACCTGGTGACCTCCTCACACTCAGCACCTAACGGCTTCCACTTGCTGCTGCTAGACATCTCCCCGGAAGCCGAAGTTGCTCACATGAAGTTTGAGAAGGACGTGACAGATTCGTGGCTGCTCCGCGAGGATGGAGTCATCCGTGACGCCAAGTTTGATGTCCCGTCGAAAAGTGTCCTCTTGCGACAGCTGTCTGCCGAGCCAATCGCGGAAACATCGATCTCCTTTGCCGTCCAGAGTCCTGGCAACACTTGGGTGATGTTCCGCCAGAGCATGGATCCCGGCGTCATGTACAGGGTGGTGCTGGGCGCAACCTCCACCACGTCACGTCTGGAGGTGGTTACACTGGAGGGCGCTACCACCGTGGAGACAATCACATCGGACAAAGCGATTCTGATCTCCTCCATGCCTGTCAGCTTCAAGGTGACCTACCGGAGTACGGCATCGCGAGTCGAAATCACCGTCGAGCGCAGTTACGTGGCGTTGTTCCAGAGCCATTTCCCCGACCCAATGCTGATCCGCTACGTTGCCGTTGGCGCCGGCTGCTGTGGTATCCAGTGGTTCAACCTGGGTAGACACCATGACGGTTGGCGCACGGACTTCTGGGTTACTCAGGGGTCGGGAGGCTACGTCAACTACGCAGGTCTCGAATGATGAGGCGCAGGTCATAAGAAGAGATCTAGTTACCGGGGGTGGAGGGTGTTGACGGTGACACCAAATGTCGCCACTGCGAATGCTTTAAATGCACGTCGGGGAAACAAAGGTGAAAAATTTAAGTTTTCAGCTCAAACACATAACGCTAGCACATAGCGTAAGTTAGGACAGCTTCCCATGTAGTGCGAAGTGAAGTCATTGGTAAGCGGCATTTAAGTAATCTACGTCGCCGCAGTTGTTCTTAGTTTGACACGTAATGGCCGTTTTCACGACGGGCTATCCGGCGAGTGCACCTAATTTGACCAAATCTACACCTAATCTCTTTTACAGCAATTATCTGTATTTTATGAATTTATTTCAATGTTTTCATCAATGATGCTCTCTGATAATATGACAAAGCAGGCATGTAAGCAATTAGTGCCACCCCAGCTGATAGCTAATAAGAGACACACTGAACCTGATTTGACCAAATGTGCACCTAATCTGCACGAAACGTGCACCAGATGTGTATCAGATGGCCGTCGTGAAAAGGGCTAATGTCGCTTGGACAAGACAATGGCCATAGCGTCATTGATCTGAAATGACATTGAGCTGTTCCGACATGCAACTGAGTCGGGCAGACGCCAACCCTTGTGTGGTATATAGGGCCTTGCCTTGTGTGAGCTGTTTGAAAGCCTACCGATTGCCTTCGATATTTTACCCGTTACTCGCACTGTTGTGTTGCAACTTGCACAATACATGTCGGCTACTAAAACACCCCAGCTGGACCTCTTGGTTTTCTCAGACCAGCTATGCCTATTGCCTATGCCTTTTGTGTTTTCTAAATACGATACATAATATCATAGTGCGTAGAAGTGGTTAGTGCACAATGCGCATTCATGGACCTTGCTAACGGCGAAATAGAATAAGACAAGAAGTGGTACAGATAAATATATATATCGACAGGTAGGTTCGTTATATATCGTATTGTCAGAGGAATAAGAGAATTCGTCCATGTCGATTCTACGTGGCTTTATTATTCGGACGGCGGGGAGATCCTAATTCCTAATTAACAGGAGAGCTGCATAGGATTACCAGTTACCACTTGCCCACGTGTGTGTGTTTTTTTATATATAGTTTTATTTGGATTCATCATGCTGGATTTATTCTACTTAAATGCCACTAAATCTTTTCAACCTGGTAACATCGTCCTGTCCATCATTGAGCTAATTAGATAAAAACAATAAGCATAGCGTGGACGACTCAGTGCTCAAAACGTTTGCACCGATTAAATTGCAAACACTGATAGCTATGTTCTGAACAAAAGTTATATTGATAGATACCAAAAACATCGTATGCAGCACTGTGCAATACTTGGTCCGAAAAAAATAATGAAGTCATGATGCGATGATAGACGTCTTGGAGGGACAGAGAAGAAAATGAAGATCATTCATAAGTGCAATAATATTTCTTGGAAATATTTTGTACCACAAATCCATTACCACCATTTACCAGAATACTTTTGGAACTTGTTTTTGCGGATGTATTTGATAAATCCGCTCAAGAACTTCTTGACAAACGCCGGACTGTATTGCCTCGAAAGTTTCTGTGGAAGGGAAAAAAGAGGCCACTGTCAAAACACAACCAAAAACAAAAACACCTGTGCTGGAGCATTTGCACACAGTCATGTGCTCACATACACGAGAGAGAGAGAGTGAGAGAGAGAGAGAGAGGGGAGAGAGAGAGAGAGGAGAGAGAGAGAGAGAGAGAGAGAGAGAGAGAGAGAGAGAGAGAGAGAGAGAGAGAGAGAGAGAGAGAGAGAGAGAGAGAGAGAGAGAGAGAGAGAGAGAGAGAGAGAGACAGACAGACAGACAGACAGACAGACAAACAGACAGACAGACAGAAAGACAGAGAGACAGAGAAGTACTTTAAATTCTTATTTCAATGCAGCAAATGTCGTCAAACCTGCTTAAACAATGAAACTCAGTGGTGATGATCCTGTAAGGGACACATCAAAATGTACGAATTATCAATTTTGTATGGGGTAGCAAGCAATAGTAAAAAAACATGTGTCACTCTAGCCCGAGGGTGAGGAGCGAAAGTCGTTGGCCTTCGCCCGAGGTGTAATTTGTAAATGCTGTCGACAATCAAAATTATCACACAGACAGTTTGGCCACGCGTCATGGTGATAAGGTAGAGCTCCTAACTATTTAAAACTGAAATAGTTAAGATAGATAAAAATGTTTGTAAGCGTCCAAATGATTCTTATCAGTGCCAGAACACCCGAACGTGACGCAACGTATCAGTGCCGGAACTTACAAATGTCCGCATGTAAGCGTTAATGTGCGATTTTAGACCAGCGTTATCCCTACGTTCTTGCAGAGTGCACTGACCTGCGAGCGGATGTAGCGCTGGAAGGTGCTGCCGAAGCCCACGTTGCTCCTGATGACCGGGGGCAGCGAGTAGTAGCGGATGGCACACAGCTGCAGAAGGTCCGTGAGGACTCCCGAGTAGTTCGGCTGGAACGAAAACGCTTAGTGGTGAGGCGGTCTTGGAGCTACACAGCTCTACACGTCGTTTTCGGGACGGGTTAGTTGGCAAATGCACCAAATTTGACCAAATCTGTACCAAATATCTTCTACAACAAATATCTTCATATCATTAATTTATTTCAGTATTTAATCTTGTATAATAACTAATATATGATATTTTGAAACAGCAAAGCTATAAGGAAGTGTGCAAGCAAAACTGATACCTTTCAAAAGAAAAAGAAAAACAATGAACCTAATTTGACAAGATCTGCACCATATGTTACCCAAATACATAAGTCGTCGTGAAAACAGCTAATGTATACCCTTCCCATCACTAATGGGTATGCTTCTTTGAAAAATGAGACATGTACAATGCAAAATTTTCAAAAGCAACGTTGCAGCTTTTCAGTCGGAAGAAATATTGAAGTGTGAATTTCGGTAAAACTGGCGTAACGCTCGCCAGTGGGCCCACAACCCACCCTGTAGCGATAGACGGTCGACCTGATCTTGGGCCCGTATTTCTGGATGCGTCCTACAAGAGATGGCAGCGGGTACTTGTTACTCTGCAGGTATCCCACCAGGCCAGGCAGAGAGTACTGTGGCTTGGTCAGCTTCGGCAGGCCCACGGTGGTTAGCAGGGGCTTCAGCTGGTAGCCCGGGTAGGTGGCCGGACGAGGCTTGTAGGCGGGGCTGATGTAAGCCGGCTTCAGCAGGTACTTGCTGAAGCGAACGAGGAAGGCCTTGATGCTGCGTGTGCTGATCTTGAACGAAGGAACCTGCGAAAAAAGAGAAACGGTGTGTTTTCGGTGGACATCAGCTAAAACCAGGCAGCTGGGGCATTAGATGTTGTTGATATCTCTATATCCATCTCATTGGCTGACCTTTACAGGTATCATAGTTGAGCCATCTGTCATATAACCCTCAACGAAAAAATTTCATCTCAGTCTTAGCACCATAAGATCTTTTTTATCTTAATGACGAGCAGCGTCCACCTACCAGAGCCTTCCTGAAGGCGACGATGAATTTCACGGAGTAGTCCTGCTTAATTCCGTAGTACCGCAGGGCGGCCAGCTGCAGCAGGTCGACGCGGAATCCAGAGTACTGCTTCTGCAACGACAGATGTGTTTGCCACACGTCACAAGGGCTCTACGGGGCCCTTATACGGAGCTCTACGGAGCTCTATACGGAGCGCGCTAGGCACGAATCACTGGCGTGCGGTTTCACGAAACTCAAACACGTTGGCCGAAGGCATGCACAATTTTTAGCAGCGAAAGTAATTAGGCCCAATCAGAGTAAACGTCTAAGAAATCGCACTTACATACACTTTCACGCTAAAGAAAGAAAAACATCGCGTTATCTTACTTCTTAGCTATATATTTTTTTTTCGGCTGCTGTACGAAGTATTAATAGGATATGAAAAGTAAAACTTACCTTGTACTTCAGAACCAGCTGCCGAATAGAAGTGCTGTACTTGTTGATCTGACTGATGAAGGTCACCTGCTTGATTTTGACCACCTTCAAGTAGGCAACAAGTCCTCCAACGCTGTACTTGGGCCTGTACAGCTTCGGCAGTCCAATGCCTCTGAAGACGCGGATCAGGTTGTAGCCAGGGTACGGCAGCGTGACCAGGACCTTGCTAAACCGCTCCAGGAAGATTCGCGCGTACTTGATGCTGTACTTCTGCCTGATTGAAAGCTGCCGATACATAGATATCTCCATCAGTGGTAATCGTAGGCTATATAAACTAAATTTGCCACGAATTTGCCAGTTGAAGATAAATGTCAATGCCATAGCTATCTTACGTAACGTCCCACCGATTAAAATGCCAGCATTCCGTCGTGAACTAACGGCCTTGAACTATTGAAACGTATCAACCATTTACAAATTAGATTTTGTCTCGCGAACGCTTTGCGACTGTTCATTTAGTGAACTTCCTGGAATTTTGTCATTCGATTCCATGCTGCATTTTCGTTTTGTTAGGAACATATAAATATGAGACAGTGAAATGCTTTCCCCAGGAACAATTGCTGACGGTATGTGGAATTTGACGCGTCTAAGTCTTTATCGTATCAATCCCATTAGGGAAATGAAACTGTAAAATTCAATATTCCTTTGTGTCCTGCTGACATTTGCTAAATGAATATACAAAGTTTCACGCCCGCGATAATGGACTGCATGTATTATTCATCCTGATACCTTGATAGTCTTCTTGAGAGCGTATCCGAAGCTGACTGAGTACTTCGACTTCTTGGAGATGCAGTAGTAGCGAAGGGCGGCAATCTGCACGAGGTCCAGCTGGTAGCCCTTGTACTGCCTCTGCGATGGAAGAATTGCACGCTGTTATCGCAAAGGTCAGCCAAGCTCAAAAGGCTAACAGCCGGTATAAACGGTCATACTCATGCATGTTTATTAGAAAAAAAAACGAAGCTCTAATCCTTCAACTTTCTAAATAGAAGATCCTACGTACATAACTTGCCATGCAGGCACATAATCGACATTATACAAATGATACAAATACTGCATGCATTAAATGATATTGTATATTTGTACATTTGTTTCCAATGCCAGTTTTAAGCGTTGCAAAATTATCGTTTCTTTACACTTACTTTGTATTTCAGAACAATCTTCTTGATCTTCAGTCTGTACTTCTTAATCCTCGCGATGAATGTAACCTGGCTGATTTTCTTGATCTTCAGGTAGGCCACAATACCTCCCACGGCGTACTTGGGTCGGTACAGCTTGGGCAGACCGATCCCGCGCAGGACCGGGAGCAGACTGTAGCCGGGGTACGGGACTGCGACCAGGACGCGGCTGAAGCGGATTAGGAACTGCCTCACGTAGGTCACGCTGTACTTGATCCTGATGGAAGGCTGTTGGAAGAAATGGGGGAGTCAGACGCCGCATGTTGTGGTGTAAAACTTATGGCGCATCAAAGAGAAACGCACCTTAGGTAGGTTAAGTCTCACATCTGATTTCAGGGTTTTAGGTAAGGGT
This sequence comes from Amphibalanus amphitrite, assembly GCF_019059575.1. Lineage (NCBI taxonomy): Eukaryota > Metazoa > Arthropoda > Thecostraca > Balanomorpha > Balanidae > Amphibalanus > Amphibalanus amphitrite. Next base: position 118,807 of record NW_024883173.1, read on the forward strand.
TTCCCATGAATGTTGAAATGGCGAATGAGACTCTTTACAAAAGAAAAGAGATGACTATGTCGCATTGCAGTTTTCAATATACAGAAGCAGCCTCCTTGCTTTGCTTCAGATTGGTTTAGAATACTAAAGCGCCGAAACATAGGAACTTACCTTGAGGATCTTGCGCAGAGCGTAGCCGAAGCTAACTTCGTACTTGGTGTTCTTTTTGAGGCCATAGTAGCGGAGAGCGGCCACTTGGAGAAGGTCCAGCCTGTAGCCCGTGTAGATTTTCTGAAACAAGAAGCTCAAACGTCAGAACGAGAGTTTGAGTACGCCCGTGCAAGACTAGGCGTTTTCTCTCTAGATACTGACTGTCAAAATAACTAAACAAGAGGCACTTTGAATCTCACTACACACGAGTTATTCAGTCTGTTCAGTCATGTAAGCTATAGCGCGATGTGTGGCCTTCATCATATTCAAGTCTCACATCAAGCAGACATTTACCTTGTACTTCAGCACGACCTTAATGATGGCCTGGCGGTAGACCTGGATACGGCTGATGAAGGTAGTCTTGCTGACTCCAACCACCTTCAAGTAGGCGACGATGCCACCCAGAGAGGCCCTAGGGTTGACCAGGGGCGGCAGTCCAAGGCTCTTCAGCGTGGCCAGGATCTCGTACCCGGGGTAGGAGGGCTTGGGAGGCCGAACGGGGAAGATGGGGAAGATGTCTTTGGGAGGAAGGCTGGGGATCGAGATCTTCTGCGGCCGCTGCAGATGCCGGCGCAGGTAGACCTTAAAGCCATCAAGGAAAGTCCGGACGTACTTGGTGTTGTAGCGGTACGGCGATGGAATCTGTGCGAATAATATGAAGTGATGTCAAGAGATTTGCTCGTCGAAGATGCAACAGAGAGCTAATGTGATATTGGTGCAGAACAGTGGTAAGGCCATGAATTGAAGTTATGATTGGTAGAAAGAATGGGAGAACTTGTTCCCCGTCGCTATCTCATCGTTATCTGATTTTTCCTCTTATCTCACAAACTGAGTCCCAGCAATTTGCAGCACTGCGTGCGTGATGGATTAGAGATCACTGCAAATAAAGAACCCTGCTCTTCGGCGAACCAGGAAACTACTCAGCCCCAAGCGCTGATCGGGGATACACCACAAGCCCACAGACCTTGGTCTTCTTGACGTAGCGTCCGAAGTAGGTGGACAGCGGGACCTTTTTGTTGATGACGGGCTCACAGCCGTAGTAGCGGACCACCGCCAGCTGCAGAAGGTCCGCCAGCACGCCCTTGTATTGCTTCTGCAACATGTCGACGGAGGAAGTGTCAGCTGGATGTCTGACCAGGATAAGCGATTGTAAGAGACAGCGCAGAAATGTCAGCGGACACGTTCGAGACTGGCGATGTCAATCGGATACCAACTCTTTGGTATACCGATACCAAACCGATACCAACTTGGTTTTTACTTTTTGGTATTTCAAGGCGAATGCATTTGGTATTTTGTTGATATTATAAACCCTCACTAATGAACAAGGGTCCGAAAATTGGTAAAACGTTGGTATTTCCCTCATATTCCCAAGTTGGTTCGGTTTCGCTATTTTTTCCATAGGTACCTATTGTGGGCATTTGGTTTGGTATCGGTATCACGATTTTCTGTAACTGACATCATTATTCGAGACACGATGCAAAAGCGCTTCGCTCGAGCACAAACTGGTCGAGTATTACAGCCATCATCCAGCCAAAAGGTGGAGACCGTTCTGTGACAAACAATTGTCAAACAGAGAAGTTTCGTTGTAAGGAACGAAACAAAAAGCGCGCAGGTGAGAAAAATTTGGTTGGCCTTTGGGTAAATGCTTCATGCTTAGCCGTTATTTTGCGTGTGCGTATATCTGCCTAGCACCGCAGAGCTGATGACTGTTTTTCACTTATAGGCTATAGCTCAAAGTTCAATGCGTATTTGCAATAATTTTCAAAGGCGATTGATTAAAATTCTCATGAATAATTGCCGTCCAAGGGTGCTGTGCCGAGGGAAAGAAAGAGCCCCACACCGTGAAAGATCATTAGAAAAAGATGTGGCGTGAGCCGTCAACCATTTTCCGGGTGACATTTTAACAATCGAAGACTTCAAGTATTTACCACTTGACACCCATGCAGCACTTAGTCAAGATGAAACATTGCATGAATTTATACGGACGAGAATGAGATATGAAGCACATTCCTTCGCACTATGTACTTTAATGAAGGCAATTTCGCGAAGTGTCTTTACGCTTCCCAGTAGGTGGCTATGCTTGACACTACAGCTCTGTTTCGTTCCATACATTAATTTTACTGTTGTTTTGAAGGGGTCTTGATCAATAATCATGGTGATAGCGTGCCAATGAGACACGAACTGATTTTTATTTGATGCTCGCAACATAAGTAAATGACAGAAATAAGAATTTCGAAGGGAATACCGGTGAATACCGCGGGTTCGGGTGACACAGACTGGGTCCCTGGTCGACCTGTGGGGCCGCGTCTGCCGTGGCATCCCATGGTCGCAAGATGGGGTGCAGCTTGTAGCTTGGCTTACCCCGTTAGCCTGCCCACAAACTGCCCTGTCGTGCAGAGCCAACACTGCGCAGATAGAGGCACCTGGTGAGGGTGATTGTGTGACTCGGCAGTGTCTTTTGGGAGAGAAGCTCAAATGGGTGTCAACACACACCAAACGGGACGTTTGATGAGACAATGGGGTTGGCTCAGATATTCTGGATATGTTGCATCATTCTGTAGTGATACATTGGATGACTAGTAGACTCTGTTTTCTCTACCTGTTTTTCTTCCCTCCCAAATATGAATGCTTATTCTAGTTCAGAGTCTGTATCGGTTTGTCACTTAACCTCTACTGAATTAGAGATCTGAGAGTCACTGTGACTTTGGGGCACCAAGACTGGCCGTGCCCGTGAATTGGCCGATCTAAGCCTCGCCGTGACCTGGGGATCTGAAACTCACCGTAAGCGGCAGAACGGTACGGCTGATATAGGGGCCGTACTTGCGGACGCGAGACACAAACTGGGTCTTAGGGATATCAGCCTGCTGCAGATATCCGTACAAACCGCCGAGGGAGTACTGGGGTTTGTACAGAGACGGCAGGCCGATCTCTGAGAACACCGGCTTCAGCGTGAAGCCCGGGTAGGTGCCGACGGCCGCCGCCGCAGCCGCCAGGGCCAGCAGCAGCACGGGACGGAGCATGGCGGTCGAGGAGGACCACGGGACCGGAGGGACTAGAGGGACCGGGGCGACGGAGGGGACCGCACGGCGCCGGCAGGGCTCGTCGACTCGGGCCGATCGGACCGTTTTATAGGCGCCCGCCGGGGCGGATATTCCTGTCTGTCAGTCTTCTGTCGAGCTGATGGGTCCATCTCCCGCCCACACACAGGGCAGAGCACGCGAGTCATGGCTGACCCATGTGATCGCGGAAATTACTCAGTAAAGGTCAACTGTTCAGTGACAGGTTTGGCGGGCGCGCAACCGCCAGCCGCAGCCAGTGCTGCCTCTAATTTAAACAATTATCAGTGAGACTGTGGACGTTTGGTCGCAAAGAACTCCCAAGCTATCAAGGATGGGAGAGGGGGCAGATTTTCCTCATACTTCTGCGATGCCTCTAGCTTTCCTGGGGCATTCCACGTCAAATCAAACACCGAAATCCGTCATCCCCTTCAATTTTTCTGAAAATTTGTAGGCAGACTGGGCATGGTTCAAAACTGAGTTACGTACAATATTTTCGAAATTTGATAACGTATCGCTGAGATATAGGTCATCGAATATAGCGAAAAATGCCACACGTCAATTTTTTAAATGGCTATAACTCTGGTTCCTTTTCTGGTATCAAAATGATATTAACAGGGTCTTATAGGCAATTGATAAGGCTTTGATTTTTAATTATCAAATTAAATTGAAGTGACCTTGAAATGCATTTGACCTTGAATTAAAACAGAAAAATTTAAATAGCAAAAAACACGTCACCTTCGATTTGGGTAATTTTTACATATTATGTCCGTCACAATGTTCCTAACCATCTGTGAAAAAATTGGAGTGGGCCATTCATAACTTTCGCGGCAAACGCCGTTTTCATGCATCAGCATCACGCAACCGCGCGTGACCTTGAAAGACAGAGTCTAGACATGCTTGCTTGTGTACACTTTCTGAAATGAATGATTGCTGATTAGTGATATCCCAAACTCTGCGAGAATGGAAATGCATAGTCATCGTAGTCAAGCATTCACGTTCCATAGTAAAAGTGTCTCAGGCAAACGGTATCTTGCGGTGAATTTTGAGCCGTGTGGAAATGCATCATGAAGTAAATTCAACGAAAACATTATCATGCAACGATATCTTCACGTCTTTTTTATCTTCACTATACGAAATAACATACATTTTTTAGTATGTATGGGGAGTTTCTAGTTAATCCAATAATAAATATGGCAGTTAGAGGCCTGCTAAGAGTAACATGTCGCCGGCTGAGGCGGGCTCGGCCGATGCGGGAAACGCAGCAATCACAATTTTGTGTTTACACGTTCATATTTCAATTGTTTACCAATTGATTTTCAAAATTCTTTCACCATAAGATTGCCTGTACATTTCTTAGTCTTCTCACAAAATTTGACGCGAATCAAACGTAATCAGCGGTAGGGAGCGCGATGTAAAGACGGAACTGTTCCGTTCCGTCCCGGCACAGTCTACAATTCAGGCGGCGCGTAGCGGTCGGCGCCGGCTGCCGAGTCGCCGCGTTGCTGCGGCGACAGGATGTTCACTTTACACCGCCATTACCAGAACAGTTGTGACCGATTTCTTATTGCTTGCACGATGAGATGTCCAATTCAATTCTGACAGGTAGCCATAATTAATTTCGCATTAATCTTATGAGATATTGGCGAAAAACAGGAGGGGTGGTGGACGAAATTCGTTCTTCCCCCTAAACTGCGCGTGCTAAAATACGTTTGCATATGTGCATTTTCTCAAAACTTATGAATGGCCCACTCTAATTTTTCAAGGTTGTTAAGAA
>NW_024883174.1:0-126383 GCF_019059575.1 Amphibalanus amphitrite
GCTGCGGTACCACACCAGCAGCATGCTAGCAGTATTGAACTCAAACCTTTGTTTTTGGTACGGTTTTTCAGCAACTCTCACTCTGTTCCAAACGCGATTCATCATAAACTAAGAGATCACATGCAACGTCATTGGAGTGATGCTATGGTATGCCGTAGCTACCAGTGCACACAGTGTCTGGATGGTGAAACAGGGCCATTGTTAATCACATTTGTTTGTTTTGTTTCAGCAGAAACCTGTCTGCACATGGGAGGAGCGCAACAAAAGCCCATCAAGTTCATGCATGGCAGTGGATCTCAACAGGAGAAAACCAGAAAGAACATGGATGCTTGTAGATTGCAGTTGTACACTGCTGTTATCACCTGATGTGCGTGGCTGGCATTGCTCCTGGCAAGAACCACCTGCAAGTGATGAGATGGTGCCTCAGTCGTTGAGTGTGCTGCAGTGTGAGAGGCGCCCTGATCTCTACTTGTGATGGGTTTCCATTGGAGGTTCAACTGAGAAGTGAGAACTGACTGTGACCATGCTTGAGCATGCCAGTGGAGCTTTACATGCTTATGGCAGCTTTTGAACAGATGCTGACCATGGCATGTCCCATCCAGTTATCACGTGCACAGAATGGTGGGGGGAGGGCAACTCTGGGCTCTTGAGTCACCCCTACTGCACAGGGGGTACAGATGGCCGCTTACTTTGGTGTGTCCTGCACTGCATTATCAAGCCCAGTCTGCTGCCACAGGCAATGGGTCGGGCTGCACTATATTAAAGGCAGACTATCTTGCAAAGGAGGCTGGCATCCTCTCCCATAATGACACACCAATTGGCAATCATCGCTGCGATGATCACGAGGGTGTCCGCTTATCTAACATGGTGAGGTGGAGAGCCAGCTCAAGCTGGCCTGAGGGATGGTTTTACTTCAGCTGAGGCCCCCTTTCCCCGCCTGCCAGGTCCGGTCAAACGACCGCTTCACAGTGAACGACTTGCAGCTGTGGATGCCGTCCCACAGCGCAACGAGCGCGCCGACCAGAGGCGGCGGCCAAGAGGCGGCCGCGCTCTCCCAGTCGACGGTCCCGGTGGACGTCGGCAACGCCCACCGCGCGACCATCAGATCGGCTCGCGACCGCGCCGTCGCCGACTGACCGCATGACTGGTATCTGTTCTTGATGTGGGACCGACTGCCACCGCCGGTCGCGGAAGGGCATCGCTCATCGGCCATCGACGTCCACCAGCTTCGCGTGGGTCACTGTTCGGGCTGCCACCAATATACCGAATCGGATGGAACCCTGTCGGCGAATGCCGGCGGTGCCCCGACATCGACTGCGCGGCGGCCAGTGCATCGCGTGCCGGGAGGAGGCTGGCACCCCCGATCGGTCATTGGTCACAAACCGTGTCCCAGCTCATGACTGCATCCAGCGCAGCTCTGTGAGATGTTCTGCTGCAGTCTGCCGCGTGTGTTGAAAGAAGAATGAACATGAGAAAACCTCAAAACTGTATGCCTATTAGTATTTGACCAGTATTAGAATAAGTTTGGATTTTGAGAATTTGTGTCCCTGTGCTTGTGCCTGTGTGGAAAGGCATGCTTTACGGTGTACCATCTCAATTTGTGCGGCTGCTGACAGGCCACCTGGGTGCCAACGTATGTGCGAATCCGCGAATACGTTGTATTTCGTCAGTCGGTATCGTTCTGAAAATATTGACTGCAATAGGCTATATAGCGTATGACGGTTCAGCCCAGCAGTAATAACTGACCATTGATTGGGCGAATTTTGTGTGGTGGTTCGCTAATACATAACCTAAAGAGTGTTTTGCCGGAATCGTTTAGTAGCAGAACTGACCGGAATATAAGTAGAATGCAACGGTTTGAATCGTTAATTTGTTGAAACGATTGTTCTCTGAGACCACTGTGTAACTTTTGACCTGAGAATCACCAGTTATAACAACGGTGGAAGCAGTAGGCACTATAGAGTGTAGGCAACACTATATAGTTGGCACACTTACGCAAGCACACAACTTACGCAGTGGACATCTGCGTCATGCATTTTAAGGTTTACTGGGAAGAGTGAGAAATTAGTCAGAATATAACTGACTAAGGAAAATAGGCGATATTTCCAATTGAGCTGGGGCGGAGAGGGGGAGGGGACGTATGGTCAGCTATGCCAATAATTCATTCTCGTTATGCAGCTGTGTAAAAGGGCGTCCGTTTTTTTGGGGTGAGACCTTCCCCATTGGCCATTTCCAAGCTAAATCGTGGTGGAGAGTCTGGAGACCTCAGCCTCGGTAGTCGGTACCCTGCGCGCTGCGCCACCTTGCGAAACATAAAGCAGCAGTCCTGACATCTGCAGGCGCTACTTTTCATGAAAACGCGGATGTGTTCGCGCTTATGCGAAGAAAATTCTTCCGAGTATGGTTGATAATGAGATTAATTGTTGTCATTTATTTATTAATTCATTAGCAAAAGTACCCTAATAAATCGGTAAAGTAGCTTAAACTGTATCGTATTTCCTTGAGAAAAAAGGACGAACTCATCCTAAGACATCCAGATTATTGGATGCGTTCGTCAGTTGTAAGTAGTTCAAGTTTTTGGAAAAATTTGCTTGTGGAAAATCATAATATTTCAAAGATATACCTATTTTCGAATGATTTATGCATTTATCTGCATTGAAAACTGATTGTAAAGCAAAAGTGCAAAAGATTATTGTCAATTTATTTTCTCAAATCACGATTTACGAACGCACAAAACTCCAGCTTTTAATTTAGTGCGTGTGCGAATTGCGGTCAAGAAAAAAGAATTTAACTGTCTATATTCCTCTTAAAACAATGAAGGATGAATGAGGAAAACGCTGTTTTGAACAATCGTATATTAATTTTTTCTCAATTAAGCAAAAGTACAAAATTTTCAACTATTATTACATTTGCTCTCACAAAACCCATCACTTTTAAGCATGACGTCATGTCAGCCAAATTTACTAGCGCCATCTCTGGAGAGCATCTTTCGAAACCTCCAGACGATAGAGAGAGCCCATTTTATCAACGACCTAACCAGGCAAACACCACACAACAATAAACAACACTACCATTGACTACCATGTCCAATCCCGTCGACAATAAATTGCGTCGCATTCATCACACTTTCAGCTGATACTTTTCCTAAGAATTTACCTATTAAATATGATTTTTCTGAAATGTTAAAATGGATGCCGAAATCAATCAAAAAATATGCTTAGTAACTGTTTATCGAATTTTAAATGTAAATTTTTGCTTAGGCGATGCATTTCGAGAAAACTTGCTGTACAAATTTAATAAAAGTGTTTTGTTTTCACTTGAAACGACAAACCAGCTGCCGGACATAGGTCACGTGACCACATTTTCCGTGTGACCTTGAGTTGGCACCAGATTTTGTCGACAGACGTGGCGCAGCTTATTTTACTGCATTATTTTAGATACTAAATATTTAGGCGTGTGGTGGTAAATGATACCGTGCAAAAAATATTGAATCATCGGTGACATAGTTACCATTGATACTTGAATAGCATCAATAAAATGCAATTAATCTATTATTACTCTTCCATTGATTTTATTGTGTTTGCAGGCATAGGTAGAAACTGAAAAGCTGAGCCTGCAGCTTACAGTTGTTGTATACAGTAGCGGCGGAACACCTTCAATTAAGAGGGGGGGGGGGGGCACTGCCGACTTTCGGTCCGATTCTTTCCATGCAACGCCCATAGGGCTAATGTTAAAATGCCAAAATTATAGGGGGCACGGTGCCCCGGTGCCCTCCCCGTTCCGCCGCCTATGGTTCTATAACTCTTAATGCATAAATCAATGCTACTGAGGGCTGCAAATTTGTTTTTTACCTATCTTTAATAACTGATGCCCTTCCTTCATCTACCATTATCTGTAAGAATCTTGCATCAATCATCACCAGAATTCTTAGTTTTTTTTTTTTACATACCTACGCCCCAGCCGCGAGAGTGGGCGGGTACGACTCTCTCGCCAATTGAGCTAGCCTCGCGGGAAAAAACGAGCATGTGTGCCGTTACGGGACCGGGGACGCAGCGATTGATGCACGGTTTAAAAGTCTCAGGTCAACTGATGCCCTCTGAGGGTCAGGTCAAGTGCCCCGAGGGCCAAAATACGATTTCGGGTTTTGAAAAATAACTTTGTCAAAAAAAAAAAACGGCGCAGAGTCGCTATTTTAGTACCATCATGTTTGTCATGCTTCGGTGCGTCAAAATGGTACACTTTTGTTTGGGTGGGGTCAACATAAGGTGTTCACATCGGATCAAAGCCAAGTCAGAGGCACTCAGGTCACGAACTTGGTCGGAGGGGGTTATATCGCATATCATTCGATTCGGTAGGTCTCCCCGAGTCTATTGGCGACTTTTCCGACTTGCCAGCTCAATTTTATCAGGAGTTATTGACGAAAAAACTTGTGACATTTGTGACGTCATGAATGACGTCACGCGAGGAAAGATGCAAAAGTGAAGCATTGGACATTGCAAGAATTGCATGAAATTGCGATTCCATGTGCTTGAGCTAGGTTTAGATCATTCTCGGCGTCAAAATTACAGTTTCCATATTTTCCCCATTGACTTGTAATGGTGACGTCGCGCGATCAGCCTGACCTCATGTGACCTCTAGGAGAAATCTGAGATATACAAGTTTTGAGACTCCTAGAGGATACTAGGTCCTGTAAGTACAGGGTGGACCAAAAAGGATGGAAACATTTTAAACTTGTATAAAACATGCAATATTGCATGCAGGTGACTGAAAATGATACGAAACGAGAGTACATTTTGTGGAAATTCATAATGACATCATGCTCAGCTGCTTTCTCTCGTTTTCAGTCTCTCACAGTAGATGTTCGAGGAGACCGCCTTTGCGAGACAGGCACAGATCGGCCCGCCTGGTGGCTGACGCGATAGCCCGACGACACATGTCCTCTGGTATGACTCGCACAGCCTTGGTGATCGCTCTCTTCAGGTCACTAAAGCTTACAGAACCTTCTTTATAGACCTGACCGGTGACCCTTGAGATGACCGTACAAGAAAAAATCTATAGGGTCAGGTCGGTTGAGCAGACAGGCCAGTTCCACTTCGGTTCGAGGGTGGGAGCGACGTGGCAGACCTACCAAGCGACGCTAAAGAAGTTCTTGAAGTGAGATCAAGCGACGTATGGCAGTATCTTGGACCTCATGTGGCTCCAGCAAGGCGGTGCGTCTCATCACATAGCAAAACAATGCTCAAGTGGATCGAGAACCACTCTGGTGACCAGCTGATATCTCGCGGTGCCAGTCGGAACTGGCCCGTCTGCTCACTTGACTTGACTCCTATGGATTTTTTTTCCTGTAACGTCATCTCAAGGGCCAGGTCTACAAAGAAGGTCCAGCAAGCTTCTGTGGCCTAAAGAGAGCGATCATCAAGGCTGTGCGAGTCATACCAGAGGACATGTGTCGTCGGGCTATCGCGTCAGCCGCCAGGCGGGCCGATCTGTGCCTGTCTCGCAAAAGTGGTCTCCTTGAACATTTGCTGTGAGAGACTGAAAACGAGAGAAAGCAGCTGAGCATGATGTCATTATGAATTTCCACAAAATGTACTCTCGTTTGGTATCATTTTCAGTCACCTGCATGTAATATTGCACGTTTAATACGAATTTAAAATGTTTCCATCCTTTTTGGTCCACCCTGTATCATCTCGCTGTGACAGCTCCTCTGGCACCGAGGGCATTGCGAAGTTTCGGTATTTTGGGACTATTGCAGAGGTTCACGTGTGACGTCATAAGTCAGTGACCTGACCTGAGACGCAAATGCAATTGGTTTCCAAAGATGCGTATGGAAGTAAAGATAAGGTGTGCCAAATAGCAGCCCTCTAGCTGGAAGGTGTTTTGAGCTATCGCCAAATTCGTGAGTGGAGCGCTACTGACTCCTCCGGTCGGCCGCCGGGGGTAAGGAGGCGTGCAGGGTATCGGAAAACCACCTGGTACTTTGCGAATTTTGCCGATAAAAATACGTTTCTTATGCCAACTTGTAGCCAAAAGACTACTGAATCTCAAACCAGTCGTATCCTTGCACTAAATGGCTTGGTTTAGACACGATAGGTCTGAAAAGAAAAGGTCCCATGTATTCTCTATGGGCGCCGCGAGGCCGTTGGCACCAGAGTTTCGGGAAGTGCCCTCGCCACAACCGCACGTGCAGATTTGGTCACGTGACCAGACGCATTTGCCGCCACTGTATTTATATACACTGTGCGACAAACATTGTCTACAGCTGACTTCTCTTCTTGTGCCACGGAAAGCGATTTCCGGTAATTTTCAGGACGTGAAATACGTTTTGATACTAAGGATAATGTTGTCAATGTTTATTTGACATCAGAGAACATTTTGTAAGGCCTTGGAATACTGGGCAAGCATGCAATTTATTTACAATTTTTCACGGGTATTAAATATACTGCTTTCTGGGAGAATCGAATAACAGAGAATCAGCTGATTTCAATGCCAAACAAACAAACAAGCAAATGCCACTGAGTGTGGGCGGCAGTTTTCTCCGCGCTCTAATCGGTGTGGTTGCGGCTGGGTAGTTTTGAAGATTTTGTTATAAAATTCCAGTATTTCTAAGAAGCCATAGGTGAGTGATTATTAAGTGGTATTCTTTCTCTTCTTAGCGAAATTGCTTTATTTTCAATTCAATTGCTGCTGACTGCTGGCATTGAACATAACGGGATATCCCCTCTTCCCTGGGTTGTGCCATTTCATGTTATGCGCGTTTAGATACATGATATTCACATTCAGATTCACATTAAGTTCCATTCCAAATATTGATCATGAATCATGATATTTAGATTCGTCCCGGGTGTCTATCATCGTCAACGACATTCAGATTTTTTCAAGTGAATCCTCTCTCTCTCTCTCTCTCTCTCTCTCTCTCTCTCTCTCTCTCTCTCTCTCTCTCTCTCTCTCTCTCTCTCTCTCTCTCTCTCTCTCTCTCTCTCTCTCTCTCTCTCTCTCTCTCTCTCTCTCTCTCTCTCTCTCTCTCTCTCTCTCTCTCTCTCTCTCTCTCTCTCTCTCTCTCTCTCTCTCTCTCTCTCTCTCTCTCTCTCTCTCTCTCTCTCTCTCTCTCTCTCTCTCTCTCTCTCTCTCTCTCTCTCTCTCTCTCTCTCTCTCTCTCTCTCTCTCTCTCTCTCTCTCTCTCTCTCTCTCTCTCTCTCTCTCTCTCTCTCTCTCTCTCTCTCTCTCTCTCTCTCTCTCTCTCTCTCTCTCTCTCTCTCTCTCTCTCTCTCTCTCTCTCTCTCTCTCTCTCTCTCTCTCTCTCTCTCTCTCTCTCTCTCTCTCTCTCTCTCTCTCTCTCTCTCTCTTGCCCTCCCCAATCCTCCTCCCTCTCTCTCATCTCATCATCACCCACCTTCCTTATCACTCTGTCACCTGTGTTCTCCATCCGCCCATCCATCGTCCATCTCTCCGTTCGTCCGTCCATCTGTCTCTCTATCTGTTTTTCCGTCCGTCCGCCCGTCCATCTTCTCTCTCCGTCTGTCCGTCCGTCCGTTCGCCCGCCCGCCCGCCCGTCCGTCCGTCCGTCCGTCCGTCCGTCCGTCCGTCCGTCCGTCCGTCCGTCCGTCAGTCCGTCCGCCCGTCCATCTCTCCGTTCGTCCGTCCGTCTTTCCGTCTGTTCTTGCTAGGTCTTTGGTGCCTCTGCGGAGGCGGATCACAGCCCTAGAAGGGGCACGACAGGCTTGTCAGGGGGAACATAGGCCTGTCAGGAGCACCATAGGCCTTGCAAAAGCACCACAGGTCTTCCAGGGGCACGACAGACCTTCCGGGGGCACCAGAGGTCTGCCAGGGGCACCACGGGCCTTTCGGAGGTACAGGTCACCGCTGAAGTAATGAGCGCATATACTATAATCGGACAAAAGCCAACTGCTATATCGGATTTTCAAAATTTCGAAAATTTTATATAATAAAATTCAAAATTTATATTTTTATATTTTTTCAAAAACTTTTTCACTTTTCGAAAAAAACGGAATATATCTGATAGAACGCAGGCTTATGACTAACTCTAGCAAGTTTTAGCTAAATATCTTCAAAAATGGCCAAGTTATATGCATTATTGCAAAAAATCACAATTATCAATTTTTTCAAATCATTTTTTTTTTTCAATACGTATTTGACATCGTACACCAATATAAATAGCACCATCGTGTTCCTGAGCTCAAACTGCATCCAATAGACACCTTTTTTGTTGAAAAATTTTAACTTCAAAATTTGACCTTTTTGACCTGACAGTGACCTGACCTAAGCTAAATTCGACTCAAAATGACCTCGAATGACACAGACGACACCAAATTCGAAATCTATGGTCTAAATGGACCATAAAACATGTGTCACGTGACCGACGCATGATACAATATTTCCGTGACCTGTGATGACCGGACCCTGACCTGAATATCAAAGTACAAGTTTAGTACCCTCAGGGTATCTAGAACATCTGTTCACAAGTGTGTAAACCAAAAATGAGCCTGATCTTACTTGTAAGACGGCGGTCACAGCCCAAAATGTGAACAAGCCAAAATGCTAATAATTTGTACTTTGACCTGACCTTTGACGTCATCGGTGACCTCGAGGTCAATGAAATTAGGTTTCGTTCGACAGTTGTTCCGGGGCTGTCAGACGCCGTTTGAATTTTGACGATCGGCCTAGTAGTTTCGGAGTTGGGAGGGGGGGGGGGCTATGGAGAGCCCCCCCCCCACTCCCCCCCAGTAGGGCGTGTTATACGCAGACCCCAGTGGGGCGCGGGTTAAAATATTTTTGCATGGCTTCAAATGTCCGGTCCGACGAACCTTTTCGCTCAGTTTAGAGCTTCAGCAGTACGGTCATGGCCTGTATCATAAGATGCATGCTGAAGCAAAATCCTACGCCAGCGGTAGGAGTAAAACTGTTGTATAACGGAGGCACCGGTGTCTGACAAAGTTATGACGCCCATCCATACACAAGCTCCTAGCTGTGGCGTCTACAGGGTGATTTTTTTACTTGTTAAAAAGTAATGAGGTTTAGTGGCGTTAAAATGCAAATATATATTGCAAAATAATATACCAGCATGACGAGCATTCTGGGACATTTTGATTTCATGCAGACACGATGTGAAGGAACGTCCATCGTGTATTTTACTTGTGCTTGAAGCTACTCAGCTCTCACCGACACCGAGCTCTCACCGAAGCTCTCACCGACACGAATCAGCCCGCCTGAGCACGTGTTGAACAGCACCGTGGACTCCTAGACCCTTTAGGCAGACTGAAAAGGTTCCTATCAGGGATGCGGAGCCGGAGCCGGAGCCGCCGGAGCCGGCATATTTGCCCGGAGCCGGAGCCGGAGCCGTGAAACAATATAGCCCGGAGCCGGAGCCGGAGCCGGAGCCGTAAAAAAAGGGGGCGACTCCGGCTCCTTTTCTTAAGAGGAAACAATTATTTACCTAGTTCGGTTTGACAGTACAAGGCGTAAAATTTACGGCGTATTCAAAATAGCCTTGTTATACAAATGCAGAAGCAACGTGTACCAATCCCATCGCCTTTTTTCTTCCACCCGTATTTAATTGATCGCATAGGGGATGATGTACTGAGTAGAAGCCGGAACCGGAGCCGCCGGAGCCGGAGCCACCGGAGCCGGATCATTTTACTCGGAGCCGGAGCCGGAGCCGGAGCCGCCATGACATTTCACCCGGAACCGGAGCCGGAGCCGGAGTCGATTTTTTTCTCCGGAGCCGGAGCCGGAGCCGCTTGAAATTTCCACGGCTCAGCATCCCTGGTTCCTATCACCCATGTTTAGCTCTGCCAGAGATTTCCACTGTTTTCTTGTTATATCTGCCATACCTGGGTCCAAAAACTAGAAGTCTAGAAAGTGCAGGTCGATGATTTTGGTACTGGCGGCCCTGGTGGTGTCTGATTCGCTGTTTTTGTTTCTCCCTGAAGAATGATTCTTCAGAGGCTGCACATTCGCCAGATGGACCGTTTGAAGGCTATTTATGACTATAAGCTTGTTCGTGCATTATTTAATGTCTTTCTGAGGTATCTCCTTAAAGGGACACTCCCACCTTAACATTAGTTTTGAGTTGAGATAGCCAAATTGGTGGCCATGGCCTGCAAATACCGGTTTGGGCACTCACAACATCGACAAATGCTTTAATTCGGAGATATGGAATTTCAAACTTGCAGTTTTCGGATTCTAAGGGGCTAGTGCATTGGTATGCCCCCTTAGAATTTGTGACGTCATCGGAGATCTAACGATTTTTAAATCTTTTACTAAAACGTTTGTTAGCACGCGGTGGTATATGCTGCTTTGCGCGCAACAAATGCCGCACTTTCAAATAAAGTCGCTAGGAACAGCGGAGATCCCAAAAAGTAAACAAAAGTAAAAGTCTAATATCTTGAAAACCGGTGAATATTTTTCGATGAAATTTGGTAGATATTCGTTTTCGCTCTTTCTGAACCGAGCGACATCACTTTCGTGCCAATTCATTAACTTTTTTGAAGGTGGGAGGGTCCCTTTAATGATCGTATGCTTCGAACTGCCTCAATGCTTCAAAATCATCGTTCTGTGTCGTTCCTTACTGAACGGCGGTGGACCATGCGTGCCCGATTGGTGGGACATTTTCAGGCTCCATTGGGGCCGAGGCCTTCGGTTAAAAGGGACAAATCATGACACCATACAAAATGTCCCACATTTATCTATCACGGGCATTACTTTTTTTGCACACGATTTTTCGATTTAGGGACCACCATTGACGTTTACTTTTTAACAGTTAAAAAAAATCACCCTGTATATAGGTAGGTGAGTAGTAAAGTAATCTTGTAGGTAGGTAGGTACTGCCTCGTGACTACTTCACTATGGAACCGCGCATTGCTAGGTCCTCAGATAACATGTCTGATCGATTTACACTCGGTTGGTATTTCGTATCCCGACCTTTACCCACATAGCACGTGCCTTCTCTTCGTTGCAGCCCTCGCTCGGCCGCCGAACATTCGTCGTGCAGGATTCGTTGCAAGCGCCAGTTGCATAAGCCGCCTCCTCAGTTGAAGATATTCACCGTTGCGTGTGCCGCGACTGTAAATCGATTCAGGGAAGATCGACATACTACCGGATACATCGTGCATCATGACGCAGCAGTTTTTCTTCCGTCAGGTATGTGTAGTTTCGTCAGGTTGAAATAGGGATGTGAGATTGAATAAACAGTGCCTCGGGGGGGGGGGGGGGCTGTATACGCAGATTACCCGTGTATGTTTGTGAGGAGTCAATCGTTCTAAATGCGACTGAGATATGTTTCTTCGTCCATGAGTCCGTCTTTCTTTCGATCCATTAGTGTCAAAACTTAAAATGTTGTTGTTTTTTAACCTGTTTGTTTTTATTTCGCTAACTAATCGTAAGCTCAGTGAAACTTTGAAGTCACACGCTAACATTTTGTGTTCATGTGGCAGCACAACTACACGCTCTATTCAGCTCTCCCGCTCTGGTATCGCGGACAGCGGTGCAGATAGGCACTACAAGCATTATCTAGATACGGTAGTCCTGAGCTATGGGGCGTCCTCAGCTATAATCCATATCGACATGGCATTGTCGGGTCCTTGAACTGACAGTCGGAGTATCGGCAAGCCGGTTTTAAATCGATTGTTTTATTGTTCGCTCGTGGGTGGGGTGCTCGTATTAGGAAATGAATGCATCCGCTATGTATTTTGATTTGTTTATTGCAGGGGTCGGCAAATGGTGGGGCATGTCACCTTTGGGGGTAATGGCGCCCTTCGGCGGGGGGTAATGAGGGCCTCTGAGAAAGCCTCATCTTTTTTAGAATTAATGGCTCCCTTGATGGGACAGACATCGCAACTGTTGTGCCCCAGGATTCAAAAATTAGTCGAGGGCAAACGCACAAAGCATGAACTGATCAGCTGGCGCATGTCAATTTTCATGTACATAGCTGCTCACCATTCCGTACAGTCGCGCAAAAGTAACTGTCATGTATTAGCCGGCGCTCGCCTGTTGGCGTTTTCACAGTCACTAACGCAAGGGAGAGGAGTTGTTCATTGCACCCTGACCCGAGCATCTCGGCCTCTGAGCTGGAGCTTTGCAGAAAAATTGAGCGAGCTGCCCGTGCAGATAGGCAGCCGCTGCTACCCAATTTAAAGGTCCTTGGTCATTTGGTGACCTTCCAGAGGTCAATGACAAGTCCCGAGTAAATCGGCTCTTGCTGTAACTTCTTGAAGTGAGATTTTGTGGACTGCCATGATCTCAAGAAAGATCTCACAAATCAACGGTTATTCGGGTAAAGGTCATGCCATTTTCAGGACAGATAAAAATGATCGGCTCGAGGGTACAGTTTTTATGATCCGACCCTTTTAACGTGATCTATTCCCGAAAAATACACGCTACCCCTATTCGTATGGGGGTTAACCCGCGCCCTGATGGGGCTCCTGGGTATCCACGCCCTGCTGAAGGTGGAAGTTGAACCCCCTCCCCCTTCTAACTTGTCTCCTGGGTCACTAGCGAAACGCCGTAGTCGGCGTTCGAAAGAGAGTAAGACATGATGAAGGAAAACTATGGCCACTTTTTAGGTCAAGTCAAAGGTCAGCTCACCAGAGGTCATCGAACGTAAAATTTCGCCAATTTCCAGGTCAACCTTTGACAATTTTCGACAAACTGGCCTATAGCTCAGGCAAGGATAGAGCTACAGAGCTGCGGAAAAACGCATTCGATAGCTCTCTTAACGTTTTTTTTTCTGATGACGCCCTCAGATTTAACCTAAGAATAACGATTTAGCCTGCGGAGACAAAAATGGCTAAAATGTACGTTGTTTGCTGATAAAATGTACGTTGTTTGCTGATAGTTTTTCTTCAGTAGCGTTTCACTCAGAACTTGCAAGAGCTCACTTTTATCAGCATCGTGCTCCCCCCGTCGAGAAGCATCGAAGGTCTTGTTGCACATCAGGTGATCCGTGTCGTCGAGCTAAACACATCTAAGGTATTTTCATCGCTCGACGCTCTGGCATGCCTTTATCAAAAGTTATTAGCGAAAAACTATTAGATACCGTTCACGACCTGGAATGACCTCAGGGACATAGGTACAGCGGGGTTACGGGTGCAGTTTTCCGGCTCAGTGGTCATGTTTACTTGTGATTCAGTGCTTCACAGTGCTAGGAATGACACTCATCCAAAAGAGGCGTCTTTCAATTTCTACCATTGACTTTGCGACCTCTCCCATTGATAACGAGAGAGGGCGTGAAAGTGAGGTGACCTTTGGTCACCTACATCAAATATCCGAGATACAAATTTTGTACATGTTTTGTTGCCTTTGTCAATTCCTGAAAGTTTGAAAGAGATCTGTTACTCTGTGTATTGTATTGTATTGTATTGTATTAACATTAAATGTCCGTCCGTGTTCCCACAGTTTTTCAGGACATTTTAACACGGCAGTAATGTAAACACAAATTTCCACACAGATGTACACGGCAGTGCCAACGTACGGTAACATACACTACATGGCGCACAGCAAGGCGCAGAGTACACACTACACATTACACAGTATACGCGATCCGTGATACTATCCCTGAGCAAGTGAGCTGGTATGGTTCACGCGTTTTTGCACCTAAGTTTTTTCCTGAATTCTTTTTCTGACCCTGTTTGTGTAGTTTCTATTGGAAGTCGATTCCATTCAGTTGCAGCTCGGTACGGGAAAGATCGTTGTGTAATAGACAGACGCACCTTTGGAAGGTGGAGCCGATTGGTACATGCCAGGCGGGTCACTCGAGTGGTTATGTCTGATCTTTGGTGGAACATCCTTTTTAGAGCTTTGGGGGCGTCGCAGTTATTCAAAGCGCGAAATACTTTTAAACAATCACGCTCCTTGATGAGCTCTTCAATTGTTGGCCACTGAAGCGCACTTAGGGTAGGTGTGATGTGCTCATGGCGGCGTGTTCCGGTTACTACACGGGCTGCGAAGTTTATTACTTTCTGAACGCGAGATATTTGGTTTTTGCAGGCCCCACCCCAAACTGGCAAGCAGTACAATATCTGGGAGAAGACGTGTGCCTGGATAATGAGAATAAGAGCCTCAGCAGAAAAGTGACGCCGGAACCTGTTTAAGGACGATAGAATAGAGTAGCAGCGTCGTAAAACTTCTGTGACGTGTTTTTGCCAGGATAACGTTTGGTCTATTTTCACTCCCAATACTTTAATGTTGTCTGAAGGTTCAAGCGAACTTTCACAGAAGTCAAGTTTGAAATCAGAGACTCTCTGCAAAGCTGATGATGTGCCGATCAGAATGAAATCAGTTTTGGCTACGTTCATTTTAAATGAGTTGGTAGTGAACCATGTCTGCACTGAGGCCATTGAAGATTCCAAACGCCTTTTGAACTGGATGAGACTTTCGCTGTCTGTCGGCGAGCTGTCCAAAAGCTGAGTGTCATCTGCATAGCATATAACGCGGCCATGAGGTATACAATTTGGTAGGTCAGCTGTGACTAGACTGAAGAGAACAGGTCCCAGGATTGATCCTTGTGGGACACCGAATTTCACGGGAAGAACCTCAGAACCACCTCGAACCATTTGACCACGACCGCTTAGATAACTTTTGAACCAGTGTGATGGGACGCCGTGCCACGCTAGTTTCATCAAAAGAATTTCATGATCGACGCTGTCGAACGCTTTGCTCAGGTCTATTGCTGTTATTGAAGCAATGTGGCCCCTATCGATTTGATCAGTAGTCCAGGCAATGGTCTCGAGGATGGCGTCTTCCGTTGAATGGCCCTTGCGGTAAGCGTACTGGCTGTTACCTAGTAGGTCATTTTCTTTGAGATAGTGGGTTAATTGGGTGCACACGACACGCTCAGCGATTTTCGACATGACTGGCAGAAGTGAAATTGGACGATAGTTGCTAGCGCGACTGTGATCACCATTCTTATGTAAAGGAACTACACACGCTATTTTCCACTTTTCTGGAAATATGCCGCTTGATATTGAAGTGTTAATGATATGAAGGAGCAGCGGACCGATCACAGCAAAACAACGACGAATGGCCAGGATGGGGACTCCATCCAGTCCGACAGCTTTCGAATTGCTCATCAGACGCACCGCTGTTGCTACAACAGGCGTTACAGTCTTTACTGAGGTGAGGTCACTTGACGTGATCTGGTGACCTGACTTTGAGCGACTTTGGTCTGAAATTTTCACAACATGTGCAGACAAAGTGCATGACAAAATGCGACAAAATGGTGGCGCTCAACTTTTTTTAGATATTTGCGAGAAACCGCAGGGGGGGGGGGAGCATGTGGTTTCTCGCAGATATGGTACCGAAAGAGTCGCGGAAAAGTATGGAATTTTAGTAACCATGGTAATATCACCAATGGGGTCTGGCAGGTGGGGTAATGGCGCTGCCTGGCGCCAAAAAAAGGGGGCATGACCCCGGAGGACCTGCCGACCACTGGTTTATTGTCTATTGTTTATTGACCATGATCACCAACAGAGAAATTCATCACTAACAGACGAAGTCAGGGAAATAACTATATAGAATGCATCAGGCATACACAATACAAGGGAGTAAAGGTACGATTTTTTTTACCACAGGGTAGTGCATGTCTATAAGCAATGTTCAGGCTGATTCACTCTGTCTCGTACCTTCCCGTGCAAGTGGATTCCGCCGATGGCCTCCGCTTGTCCAGGCGCCCAAAAGTCAAATCATTAACCAGGAGTGAAGCCGGTCCGCTCTGACCCGCCCTCCAGTGACACTGTTCTCTTCTTCTTGCTATGGGTCCAGCTTTGTCCCATCAGTCATTTGACTATTACTGTATGCCTGGCCTATTCAAATACATTAGCCAGAGGGGTGTGGTAATAACTGGTGTAAGCAAATTGACCACGGTCAAAAATGCATTACCAGAATGCACTAAAGCCAACATTTTGGGATGGTCTCGTTCCTAAGTCGGCTAAGAGCTTCGGTCCAGAAAATAAATTTATCGTTGGCATACAGTAAAATACATACCAAACTCGGCCGGTGATAAATTTTCAAGACCTCAGTCCTTACTGATTTTTGAACTCGGCCTTCGGCCTCGTTCAAAAATCCAGTAAGGACCTCGGTCTTGAAAATTTATTTACACCGGCCTCGTTCAGTATTATATACTACCGGCCTCCGCTCATATCCGACAACTCGCACCCAACTAGTGCCCCCACAATCTCCCGCCTTTTCCCATTAATTCCCACCAAGCTAACTCTTCTTTAATTTCCCGCCTTTTCCAAATAACTCCGGTCCCGGCTTCCACCCATGTCTTCCTATCCCCCATTTGTCCTGTCCAGGCATGCCGAGTGGCTCTCCCGTGACCTTGTACCGGGCGGCCGCTGCCAGTGCAGTGCTGAGCCGTGGAGCCCGGAGGATGGGGAGTGGCGGAACATCAATCTGTCCCCGAGTGTACCCTTTGAGGGTAGGGCACAGGGAGAATGTACCCGTGTACCGTGTACAGCCCTCAACAGACTGCGTGGTAGGTATTCTTTTTTCGACAAAACCGGTAATAACTCAAAGACTATGTTGCCAGTCGGTCGGAATCCACTGCAAATAGAGGCGCCATACTCCACTCCTTCGATTGGGTCTATCAGTAAACAAAGTATATGCGTTGTGTGGCGACAAAATGCAAAAGTTTGTTTTGGGGGCAAATATAAACTTTTGGGTTTTGTTGCCAAACTGCATGGAAAATGAATACGATGGTCATGCCAATCTAAGGTGCGGAGTCTCGCGCGTCTTGCTGTTACGATTTCTGAGTGATCGATAGCATAGTATCCGCGTTATCCTCGGTTTTGTCAAAAAAAAGAATACCTACCACGCAGTTTGCAGAGGGCTATACCTCCTGGCGACCCTTTCATATAAAACCGTTCCAACGTTCTTCCTACAGATATTCCAACTAATCCGTGATGTTCGTCCCCAGCTCCTTAACTGTGTCCGTCCCCAGCTGTTTCACCGTGACATTTACATGACCTTGTGTACCTCCTGGCTGACTCGTGCTGTAACTCCCTCCTCGGTGTATTTGCAGTTGTTTGACCGTGAGAGCTGCACCTACACCTACCTTCTGGCCGACCCGTGCTCGAAGGAGGCCGTTCTCATCGATCCAGTAATCGAACTCTCCGATCGAGATGCCACTCTTGTCAAAGATCTCGGTCTGAAACTCGTCTATGTCAGTAAGTAGAGGGAGAACTGTGGCACCGGAATGACTCAGTTTGGCACCAGATTGGGTCGGGCATCACCAAAATGTGAGGGAGCTAGAATTGGCTGCGTTAGCACCAAAATGCGATCATAAGGGTATAAGGATGAGTGAGTCTTACACCGAAATGTGCATAACTGGCTATTACTGGCTTTACTATGGTTATTACTATGGTTATTACTGGCTTTACTATGTCTGTTTGCACTGGTAATGTACTGGATTGGATAGGTCACTGAAATGTGCTCGTTGAGTTCAAGAATGGGTCACTTAGACGCTAAATGCTTCAGTTAGAACTTTGTATGGCATCCAACATTTGTATGAAAAATTATTCAAGCGTGTGTTGTGAGGCAGCCAAACATCCGTGCTTCCGTACTTAAGTCAAAATACTGAATTCAAGGGATAACAGTTGTGTGCACAATATAAAACATCGACGGTAAAAAAGCGATGAATATCATTGTGCCCTGCTGCCTTAATTAATTCTGATCGCTAACCCTTCCTCTCCCCCCCCCCCTTCTTCAACAGTCAATACCCACATGCACGCCGACCACATAACTGGCACTGGCCGTCTGAAGCGTCTCGTCCCCGGCTGTAAGTCGGTCATATCGGCCACGTCGGGGGCGGAGGCCGACGTTAAGCTGGCTGACGGTGACAAGGTCAAGTTTGGAGCGCTCGAACTGGAGGTGCGAGCTACGCCCGGACATACGGAAGGTACGTGGGTTCGAATCCCGCCGGGGTGAGGGTTTTTGTTGTAACATTGCTGGTTGTAATTTGGTTGGAGCGTCTAGTTGAGGTGTTAATATTTAAGAGCGGATGGCTGCTTCGAGGGTTAGCTGACAGATTCTTAATAGGGTTTTAATTGTTGTCACGGAATCTCCATTTCTCCCGTTTTCGGCTGTGATCTCTCTCCTCCCTCTCTCTCTCTCTCTCTCTCTCTCTCTCTCTCTCTCTCTCTCTCTCTCTCTCTCTCTCTCTCTCTCTCTCTCCCTCTCCCTCTCCCTCTCCCTCTCCCTCTCCCTCTCCCTCTCCCTCTCCCTCTCCCTCTCCTCCCTCCTCCCTCCCTCCCTTCCTCTGTCGTCGTTCTCAGATTGAGCTCCAAACTACTAACCGCTCGCCCTCCTGTCCCTCCCCTACCCACTGGCCCTGTGTTCTAATCCCCCCCCCCCCTGTTCACAGGCTGTGTCACATACGTGCTACACTCCCAGAGAATGTGTTTCACCGGAGACGCTCTGCTGATCCGCGGCTGTGGCAGGACTGACTTCCAGGTAAGGCCAGTGAGCTGAACTGGCGACAGACTCCGCCTGGGATGATGGCAACTACTCTGAACAGTTTGAATTCGTTATTAGTGAACCTTTATTAGCGATGGATGGCTATGGTAGGAGTGATACAACTGGTATTGTACAGCTAGCTACAGTGTTAGAAGGTGATCGTCGTTAGATGCATCGCTGGAGCTTCTTAACCGATTAAGATGATTTGTGTTCAGTGGCAAGGGTTCGTTGGGTCCTGGTGACCTAAAACCAAAGCGGCCGACTCCATATCTCCCGATGGTCCCAAACTCAAATCATCATAAGGTCGACACCATGGAGAACCACAGGATGACGAACTCTTTTGCATGCAGGATGGCTTCCGTGACACCGTGTATCATGGGTCTGGCTCTAAGTTCACACCCTGTATGACTCTGACACTCTGACTTTATGATTGACTCTTAATCAGACTCCACAGAGCGACTCTTGTGACACTCTGTATGATTGACTATGACAGACTCCACAGGGCGGCTCCAGCAACACCCTGTATGACTGGCTATGACTCCATCCAGTAGTGATGTCAATTACGGAAAATCGTGATACCGATACCAAACCAAATACCAACAATATCCATTGAAAAATACCGAAACCAAACCGACTTGGGAATATGAGGAAAATACCAACTTTTTACCAAATTCTCAGCCTATTTTACATTAGTGAGGATTCATATTACCAACAAAATACCAAATGCAATCGCCTTGAAATACCAAATACCAAGTTGGTATCGGTTTGGTATCGGTATGCCAAAAAGTTGGTATCCGATTGACATCTCTACCATCCAGTGACACCCTGTATGGGTGACTATGGCTCCATCCAGTGACACCCTGTATGGCTCTGACTCTGACTCCGCAGGGCGGCTCCAGCAACACCCTGTATGACCGGCTACTCCATCCAGTGATACCCTGTATGACTCTGACTATGACTCCACAGGGCGGCTCCGGTGACACCCTGTATGACTGGGTATGACTCCATCCAGTGACACCATGTATGACTCTGACTCTGACTTCACAGGGCGGCTCCAGCAGCAACCTGTATGACTGACTATGACTCCATCCAGTGACACCGTGTATGACTCTGACTCTGACTTCACAGGGCGGCTCCAGCAACAACCTGTATGACTAACTATGACTCCATCCAGT
This sequence comes from Amphibalanus amphitrite, assembly GCF_019059575.1. Classification (NCBI taxonomy): domain Eukaryota; kingdom Metazoa; phylum Arthropoda; class Thecostraca; order Balanomorpha; family Balanidae; genus Amphibalanus; species Amphibalanus amphitrite. Next base: position 19,647 of record NW_024883174.1, read on the forward strand.
GACACCGTGTATGACTCTGACTGTGGCTCCACAGGGCGGCTCCAGTGATACCCTGTATGACTCGGTTCACGGCCGGATCTTCTCACTGCCAGAAGACTACACCGTCTATCCGGCTCACGATTATAAAGGTAAGAAAATAGTACACCGCCTATGAGGATTTACAGTGAATTTTGAAGACTAAAGGCTGAAACAGACACTTTCCGCGTTCAGGAAATCGCATGCGAGAGCCTATTCAAATACATTGTAATTCTTCTCGCATCAATCACTTGCGGGAGGTGCGTGCGATTGATGCGAGCGTGCTTCCATGTATTTGAGTAGGCTCTCGCATGCGATTTCCTGACTGCGGAAAAAGTCTGTTTCAGGCTTAAAAACAGAATGTGGCAAGTTCAGACTATTCAGATGCTAGTCCCCATATGACCCTGACACAGCAGAGACCCACTACAGCTGGTGATCACGAATTGTCTGTTAAAGGTTGCTCGAATAATTGTGCATAAACCAATTTAGTTTATACAAATGGTTTTCTTTTTATGCACGTGCCCTAATTCTAGTGTTTTTGTGTTGAATTCGGGCTAAAGAAGTACCAAACAAAAACTGCGTGTGGAGAGTGATGCTTCCGTACAAATCGTGTGAATCATTGTGTATTTCGGCTCTATGCTCTTAGTCACTGTTGTGAAAATTGTACGTTCTACGTCGCTAAACATAAGGTAGCTATTAAACATCGATCACATAAATGGGGCATTGCCTATAACAGATTTATAGGTATTACAAATTTTTGTTTCTTGCATGACGCGATATAACTTGGACGGTGAGATGCATTGGTGTAAAGAATTGTGATAAGAGACACTCACTTTAATCAGTATCTGACATCCCCGACTTCTCCATGTGAAACGACATTCATTCTTTTATATATAAATTTAATTCTAATGTTTTCACTGGACAGATTGACAGAGCCGGGAGCCCACGCTTAGCAGAGCTTGTTGCGTATGGCGCGACCCCTCCCTCCGATCGCGCATTTCCGGGTAACAGGAGAAATTGGATTCCAAAGTTTAACGTGCCCTTCAAAGCCGGACACGATCTCTCCCACTCAACTGACTTCAACTGGCTGCCCCCGCCAACCGCAGACCATGCCCGTCAGGAGTCAGATTTAACCGACTCACACCCTTCCCTCCCCCTCTTTCCCAGGTCAAACAGCCAGCACCGTCGGTGAAGAGAAGCGTTACAACCCGCGTCTGACGCGTAACAAAGAGGAATTTAACGCGATCATGGCTGGTCTGAACCTCGCCTACCCCAAGAAGATAGACGTGGCTCTTCCCGCGAACAAAGTGTGCGGTCTACATAACATTCCCGAGGAGGTGGCCGCCATGCTGGGGGATGCGAAGTAGGTAGGGACAGAGAGAGGGGGGAGAGAGGGGACAGTGGGGGAGAGGTGGGGTGATGAGAGGGAGAGGGAAAAAGTCGGGTAGGGAGTGTAAGGATGAGATAGAATGAGATAGGATGAGATAGGATGAGATAGGATGAAATGAGATAAGTAGTTGGGGACAGAGAGAGGGGACAGAGGGGGAAGAGAGGGGGAGAAAGAGGTAGGGGGTGGAAGGATGAGACAGGAAGGATAGGGAAGTAGTGGAAGGAGAGGAGAAGCAATACATATGAGGGAGACCTTATGATTCAATGAGGGAAGGTAATTAATTTAGACTACAGGGGGAAAATGATGAAAAGGAATGAGGATAGAAAACGTGTTAGGGGAGCTATGTAGAGTAATGAGTAGAATGTGGATCATTAGTGGAGAGGAGAGCGATGATTTTCAGAAGACCACGAGAGAGAACGTAACGGGTCAGAAAGAGGGTGGGATGAAGAGCACAGAGGGGGGAGGAGAGAGCGGGATGAGGAGAGTGAGGACGGAGAGGCTACTAAAGGAATTCAGACTGACGACGTGTTTACTAGGCTCTGAGACGTAACGAAATCGACGCCGCTGGAGCATATAACATAAGATAGAAGTGATAGTTGGAATCAAACTTAGGTTTTATCACAGATTGGGGTACCGTAATTCCATCCACGCACAGTAGTAACACAGCTTTTCGGGGTTGCATTAGCATAAGCTGCTGCGCGGCGCTCGCACACGTACTTTTTCACTTAGATGGGCTGTGTCTATTTGGAATAGAAGCTATGCTTGGTAGGGGGACTTAGGCAGAACTAGACATAGTGATAAGAGTATAGTTAAGTAATGATGTATTTACTCGTGTAGGGTAGCTAGGTATGAGAAATAGCGCGCTCAATTATACTCAATAATTATGGTTAATCAAAATTATCGTTACTTTTGTGTGCCTTACAACAGACATCTTAAGCACTGTTGCGTGTTAACTGGTAGAGGCTTGTACTAGTATATTTTGCTGTTAGATGATAACTTCCTCAACTCTATTTCGTCTTTTTTGCAAATGTGTGTCCTCAGCTATTGTGCTTGAAGGGGCTTACTTAAGATGAAAAGGTGTGTTTGATTTCGCAGTGTTAGTTGCAGTAGAGATATGTGGTAATTGCAATATTGTTGCTTAGGACGCGGGCTTTGTATTTGATTTTTGAAAGATGATAATGGATACTTTGACATTTTTGAAGCTTATTGTGTAATGGTCATCATAATAATCCTATCCTAAGTATTACTAACCCATGCCAGTAACAACTCATGCTTACGTGCTTTAATTGCTTTAGGTATGCTTTGTCTTCGCACCGTTTCCATGGCAACGGCATTGCGTGATCGTGTAGATACTTATCGGTCGCAGCGGTCGCAATGTCAATTTCAAACCTCCGATTATCAGCTTTTCTGGCCATTGCATGGCAATTTACTAGCAATTTACTATGCTGGTTTAAGAAAGTGTGTTTTTATGGCACATGGTGGTTATTGCATTTATCCTTTATTTGTTAGTTGAGCTTGTCATATAACTGGGGCGTTTAAGTCGCTGAGGAGCTAGCATTAAAGATAACTCAATAGTTTATGCACACGTTCAATGATGTTATCGTCTGATTCAAATCTGTACGCCAGTCAACATTTATTTGTTATCTTGTTCTTGTTGTTTATCATTTAATCATTCTGTAGTGAAAACTATGATTGTGTAGATGGCTTATCTCTAGTGCTACACTGGCCCCTAATCAACCATGCGGCCTTAGAAATGATGCAATAAACAGTGATTGGTCAGTGGACGAATTGCTGGTGCGGGCTACAATCAATACCGTGTCGCGAGGACTCTGGTGATGGGAATCAAAATAGGTGTTCATCTATATCACATCCGTCCAATATAGAATGCAGCCCGCGATCCGGCGGCTTTGGTAACTGGCGGCCTTACTCCAAAGCGGTGTGATACTGTATATGTCTTGGTGTGAGACGGGTTACATTGGATGCGATGTTGTAAAACTATCCTAATTTTGCCGTTCTTTTTCTGATGATTCTCATATTCATTTTGCTGTGGATATCTTGCTGATATACGCATGATTCGTGGCACGAATAGCCATACAATTTGTCGTTCCTTTGTTCCAAAATGACATTTTTTCCTCAATTTCACCTTTTGCCTGTGCCCGGCTTTTTCACATGTGATTTGTGTCAGATAACATCGCAGCGTTTTAGCTTTTCGGGCTGATGCACTAATTTTCTGTCATACTATTTATCATTTATCCTACGATTGACCTTAATTCTAATTTGCCACATCTTTCCAATTTTCTATTTCAATTGTTTCGTTTATTGTTTGCTGACTTCTCATCCTATTATCCATGCGCGTTTGACGCCAAGCCCGTCACTCTCTCTCTCTCTCTCTCTTTCTTCACAGACCAGCGTCCTCACCTAAGCTCCGCCACGGCGCCTGTTCGTCATCCTCTGCACCAACATCTCCCGCCGGTTCTTCTCTGCCCTCCTCTTCCTCCGCGCCTGCCACCGCCCCTGTCACCGACCCCACCCCCTCCCGGCCCCCGCGGCGCCGCCGCCGCAGGAGGGGGTCCCCGTGCGCCTGCCACCCGCGCCGAGCCAGCGACCGACGGCCGGCCTCCGGGGCGGTCAGGTCGTGTCAGGCCGCCCGGCTACCGGCCAATCAGCGGCGGCCGCGCCGGCGGTGAGCGCCAATCAGAGGCGAGGGGAAGGGCGGCGGCCGATCAGAGGCGAGGGGGAAGCGCGGCGGCCAATCAGAGGCGAGGGGGAAGAATAGCAGCCAATGAGAGGTGAAAGCGGTGTCTTTTGACCAATCTGCGCAAGGGAAATGTAAAATCGTGGGTTGTGGTTGTGATTTCGATTGCGGGTGAATTGGATTTTTTATTGAAATGGTATCCGAATGCTGTTAGCTTCTGTCAATGATAACATCCATATGACGCAGACTTTCGATGCTCTAGGCCCAGTTTATTGATGCTTCTAAATGATGTGAAGTGAACCGATATAAGCAAATGCTGATTTGAGTGTTCATGTGAGGTTTTGTCGGACTATGCACGAATAACGAAATGATCGTATTGTTGCGCTGTGTGATCAATGAGCGAGTGTTTACGCATGGGGAAATTGTGCTGTATTTACGCGGACTGCGAGCCGAGTTGTGCTTGATCAACGAATGATGTGTCGCAATGCAATATGAAAGAAATTCGCCAGTAGAGAATGTTTGGTGTTTTTCATCAAATCCCTGTATGACACCGTGCTTTATGAACAAGTAGCTCCACGCTTAATTATGCTGTATGAACGCATCACTTTAATTCGCTATCGATAAATACACCATAAAAAGAGTAGTCGTTTTTGTATTGTGGTTGTGCGGAACTACAGGTCAGCCAGCGTATTTCCATTGTAATCTTCACAAGGAGCTTGCATGTTAGAGGGCGTTTTGATACCCTATTATTCTTCTGAGAGGTTTGTGATGGCATTGATAAAATCTTCATCCATGGCGTTGGTGCTGGTAAGGGTAATTTGAGCTCGCACAGCCGGCTGCATCATCTTTAAGTGAATCAATAAAAACACTATAACCTACAGACCCTTACGCAATTGCGGCAACACCGCCAGTCCCGTCGTCAGGTATGTTTGTTAGAAGAGGACATACCTGGGCCAGGGTAGGTATGGTAGGTATGGTAGGAGTTGTTCTATATACCCTGGGTAGGAGACCGAGGAGCGAGCACTGTGCCGTCATTTGGCGTGGGTGCTGACATCTGTATACGATGGCGTCGGTGTCGGCGCTGCCATCTGCTACCGAGTCGCTAGACATTTCGTGAAATCTCGAGTCGAAGCATGCAGTTTTCCGCTGGTGAATGATAAAATAGGTTGTTTGTTCTCGTTACAATTGCTTTATTTTTGTTAAAATGATTTAGGTATGCTCAAGTAAGCACTGAGTGTCCATTTTGACCAATTTTGAGGAGTATGTTTTCAGGAAACTTGTCTATATATTAATAAGCACTAACCTACCTATCTACCTGCCTGTATGTCTATTTTCTTCACAGGCTGTGAAAATTTTAGTCAAAGGCTTTTCAAAAACGGCCACCAGATGATGCTAAGTGACCTCGTCCTCATCTTTAGAAAAAGTATATGTTTGTCGTCACTGCACAGGATGCTTGATTGCTACTTGGTTAGAAACTTTCAGCAGTTGATGAGCGACAAAACGTATCGAATTTAGGTACATGTAAGATTTTTGTATTGGTGACTTCATAACTAATACCTCTTCAATGATTTGTTCAAAAATGTCGAAACCTGGAAACTTTTCGATTGCCTCCAATGACTTCACCTGAAAAATGACTGAAACCTCTTTTTAAAATGTTTGACTTTGAGGTTCTTTCGGACGCCACTTACCACGCGTCGCTACGTGGTCCAGGAGGTGGGTTAGAGTGGCGTGTTTGACACTCCCCCTCCCAGTAGGACTCCGAAATCCAGCAGTCCCAGCGGGGGAGTTAAGCCCCATGAGCATCTCAAACTTATAAGTATGTGTTGATCCACGGTTGAGTTGACCGCCTTATTGATCTTTTTCTTTGTTGTTGACGCAGGCCAACATTAATTTTGCTACATGTTGACTTCTCCGTTATTTATCTTTCATATCCACTCCATGTCTGATCTTCGCTTCATTGTCTCATATCTTATCTACCACCTCATTTCTCATCTCGTATTAGCCACATCTCCATCGAAGTCTCCATCCTACATTTCCTCACATCTCTGCATGCTTCTGTAGCCTGTGAAACTATCTACCCTCGTCTCCTCCCTCATGTCTATCATCTCCTGCCGCCGCTGGCGCCGCCTCTCCAAGCGTCGCCACCGTCCCGACTGACTGACCCGCCACCGTCGCCGTCGACACCGACGATACCACCGCTGCCGTACCGTCGTGCCTACATAAACCGCTGCCGTACCTACATAAACTACATGTAGGTATGTATGTTACAGTTACAGTATATTGTATACCCTCGCCCCGCCTCCGTCACATGTCGCCTCTTCCTCAGCAGAAGAGCGTCTCCCTCGGCGCTGACGTGGCTCGACAAACTGTCCCGCTGCCGTCGAGGCCGACGCGGCTCTACTGACTAACCCACCACCGTCGCCGTCGACACCGACGATATCACCGCCGCCGTCGGTACCGACTGGGGCTCGGTCTGCGTCGGCGCACTGTGGTCGGTATCGACCAGCACCGGGGAATCGATGGCGTCCCAGGCCCAAACACAACTGAGACCCACCGGCCGTGCCGCTGTAACCGCCGCTCTCCGCTGTCCGCTGTCCGCTGTCCGCTGTAGAAAGGCCCGCTGCTTTCGTCGCTCAGTCGTATTCGACGACGAGCAAACGTCGGTTTCGACGTTTCGCGATTCTGCTCCCTCTCTCTGAGAGTAAAACAGGGTTGTGGCGGTAGCAGACACGGGAGACAGCCGCGGGAGAGTGTCTCCTTGTGTCGTTGGCCGTGTTTCGGCGTGTCGTGGTTGTTCTGACGAGTGTTCGCGGTGGCTGGGAACAGGTTTACGGTCTGTTAGCAGCTGATGAACTGGTTGAAGAAGAAGTGACAGTAGCTGTGTTGAAGAGAAAAGGAGAGTTGTCAGCTGCTTTAGGTGAGTGTCGACGATCAGGAAGGGTCAGGGGGAGGGGGAGGAGAGGGGAGATTCAGCTGGCTGGTGATGACGTCATGGACTGGTGGTGGGCGGTAATTGATGTTGCATCAGTGACGTCAGAGTTGATCCAGTTATCTTGTAGTTCGTAATGTCGTTTGGAATATCGTGAATGTTTTATTGAGCCGATAAACCAACAAATCGTGACCTGAATCAAGTTACTTTCATTGTTTGTTAGGCGCATTCTTTACCTCGATTGACTTAAAAAACTAACTAACAAAGGACCGATGCTCATTCTTATTATCCACGATGAGCGGAATCAGAGCCTACGAACATAATGTGAGTTGGAAATAGCCAACAATGGAAAGTGACCCGTAAGTCATTCTGTTTATTCAGAGTTCGTTGTGTACAAGTCGGATGTCGCAATGCGTCTCAGACCGTATCAGCTGGCTACGCCACCAGCTGACCGCATAATCAGCTGACGAATAGCCGCGGGGCAGCGACTACTAAAGGCTATTGAGGCTGATTAGCTTCGTTTGGCTAATGGGTAGGTAGATTGTTTATGCATAATACAATACATAAAATCGAGTTTCTAGATGAAAGCGGTTTTCACGACGGGCTACCTGGCAAATGCTATTGCTGTCCCACCATACTTGGCTAATTATAACCAAATAGGTATCTTTTGTTAGAAATTTAATAAGAAGATTCTCACGTCAATGACGGGGTTGTTTTCGTTCTCATAAACGTTCTAATTTATCACTAAAATATATGTCGACTCAATCTATCACATTGAACCTCGATTCCAGGCCCAGCGGATATTACGAACCTACAACCGACTTCTTTGTTTGGCTTTTCCAACACAGGTCAAAGTGTTGCGTTTGCCGGAAGTTGAGAACACTGAACACAACTCCTGCAATCCCGATCTATCAAGTTTGTGAAACAGTAATCCTCCTTTCGCTAAAGTTTCTTAGTTTCACCGGCGTCCGATTGGTCAACTATTTTATGAGCAGGATTCAGCCAATCAGCGTCCGCTGTCAACACTGTTCACAGCTCGGGCTGAACACGAATCTACTGCGGTAATGGATCACTTCGCCGGAAATGCCGCTAGCCAAGCAGCCACACAGGGATGGAATCTAGTGCGTGGTAGGCAAGTGGTAGGTCAGTGGGTGGTTTAGTAACCTGTTCGGGATAGAAGTTTGAACAAAGTTTGAGATTGATAAAACTCACGAGTTCCTCAGGGAATGTAGGGATAATGCGGCTCTATGGTGAATGAGTGAGTGAGCTGGATGCTTTCTGATTCTAATGGATGTGATGAGATGCATGAAGTTGCATTCATTCTCTCTTCTTTTGGCATATGCCTAATACGGTGCCCACTGCCCTTATGCTTTCCCATTCTTTGTATCCCACGTATGTTAGATGTTGGTTTAATTTCGGGAGCAAAAAGGGTTTTGTGCTCACTCGGATAGCGCCTTAGGTACTACTGTTTCCCCATTGACATTTCAAAGCTCACATAAATGAATATCCCTTTGGCTATTCAGTATTCATAAAAAACTAGACAGTGAGTGGAGAACAGGGTCATTGTTGGAATGTGCGGAATACATGGGTATACAGGGTGTCCCATAAGTTCGTTCTCACCTAAATTTTACGTTTTTAGGCTCTCTTGCTTAAAGGCACGCTGAAATTGGTTCGTAACTGAGCTTACGTGGTTGCCATGGCTGGTAGAAATATGCTCCACAGTAGCTAATTTCTGTAGACAAAATAGTTTTTGCTAAAGAGCCCGCTTCATACAGAGACGGCTAACGCCGCAACATAGAGGTCTCCGATACGGGTACGTCTCAGTATTTAGTCAGCACGTGACCATTTGCGACGATTGAGGGTGATTGAGGCCTACCAGTCTGTAGCCAATGTCCATCGCTAACTGGACGCACAGTCAGCAAGTGACGCCGATGATTTGTCGGGAGTCAATCGCTGCAAGTTTATCCTCTTTGCAGTCAGCCCTCAGGAGTGAGCCAAGTGGCCAAAACTGTGTGGCGCCAAAGTGGCCATCAAAAAGGTTAAAGGGTTAGAAAGTTGGTAAGTAGACTTTTCAGGATGGATTACCAGCTGTCTAAGAGTGTTCTTTCGGGGTACATAACTCGAGGTGACTTAAGCTTTGCTTACCGGAGGGCACAAAACAGTCAAAAACGTCTTAAAATGGCCAAACATGAGTTTCGTTATGCCTGAGGCTAAACAAAACTAGAGGGCTGATGACATCAACCACGTCATCTGGACTAACTAGTCCACGTTCGAGATGAAACACCCGTCCAAACCCGAAAACAACCCCATAAGGGCGAAGGAGGAGGCCTCCGTTTCGTCCCGTTATGTTCCTATGCAAAAGGCCATGGTCAATGTGTTGTTGGGTTATAGGCGTTCTGGAGTTGAACAAGTTGCAAGTGGCAACCCAGAAACAGTTTGGGGAAGCAGAATGCTTTTCCAAGAACATCTAGGAGGAGTTTCAGCCCTCAAGCTGAACTCGAACCGCGAGTATGAACACATTTATAGAGGAGAAAATGGCATCCGGGAGGTCGTAGGCCCATCTTCAGGCAAGACAGTGCATCAGTGCACAGGTCAAGCAAAGATTAAAAGCGGTGCAAGGAGACTGTGACAGGCGTTTGTGGCAAGATCACATGCCAGGCACCTCATCGGATCAAAATTTCATAAAAATGTGTTGGTTATGCTGAAATTGAGGCTCGTCGAAGCGTAGCGCTGTTCCAGCCTCGAGGAGCTCACGGTGCATGTCAAGTCAGTCTGGGTTAACTTTAAGCTTGCTATGCAGCCAAACATGCCGGTTGGTATGCCGCAGCATGTATTCACGTGTTTGCCTATTAAATGGGGAGCACATTGAGGGGTCATAAATATATCAAAACGCAATGTACTCTGTTTCACATGCAAACATAATGTGAGAACGAACTTTTGGGACACCCTGTAGGTACCTACTGTAGTGCAATCCGCATTTCGCAACATTTCACCTCTCCGTATCTGACATCGCTAGGCTGTTCATTTTGCGATTTTCACAATTCTCCGTCTAACTGTGACCGTCTTCATAATCCACCTATTTGTGATCTAATCCTCGCCGGTCGAGGGGGGGGGGGGCGGGTGCCGCCCCCCCCCCATAGGGTTTTTTCGCGATAGCTCCGAACACGCTGGCGATAGAGAGCTGAAACTTGGCATACCTGACCTTTGATCCAAGCCGCATCTTTTGACACCAACCGCATTTTTGGGTCAGGTCAGGTCACTGACCTATGACGTCATAAGTGAACCTCTGCACGGTCTTCAGATGTCGCAACTTCGCAACGCCCTCACTGCCAGAGGAGATGTCACAGGGAAATGAAACTTGCAGGATCTAGTATCCATTATGAGTCCCACAACTTGTATATCTCGGATTTTTCCTAAAGGTCATATGAGGTCAGGTCATTTTCGTGACCTCACCATTATAAGTCAATGGGGAAAAATGAAAACTGCTATTCTGGCGCCGGGAACGATCTCCAACTATCTCAAGCACACAGAATCGTGATTTTATGCACTCCTTGCAAGGTTAGATGAGTCACTTTTGCAATGTTGACCTTTCGTGACGTCATTTATGACGTCATCAAGGTCATATTAGTTTTTCGTCAATAACTCTTGATCAAATTGAGCTAGCGAGTCGGGAAAGCCACCAATGGACTCAGGAAGACCTGCCGAATCGAATGATATGCGACATGACCTCTTTCGACCAACCTCGTGACCTGGGGGTGCTGACCTGACCTTGACCTGAGGTCAACACCCCAAGTTGACCTGACCCAGACAAAAAGTATACCATTCGACGCGCCTGAGCGAGACGAACACGATGCTGCCAAAATCGGCGCTCTGCGGCCGTTTTTTTGCGAAGTTATTCACCAAAAACGGAACCGTACCTTGGGGCACTTGACCTGACCTCAGAGGTCACCGGTTGACCTAGGACCTTAAAATCGGGTACCAATCTCTGCGTCTCGTAACGGCGCACACGCTCGTTTTTTTCCGCGACGCGCTAGCTCCACCAGGGGCGAAACGGCGAGGGGGGGGGGGTCGTACCCGCCCCCCCCCCCTCGGCCGGCGCGTATGTAGAAAACCAATAGGTCCGGCGAGGGCTAAAGGACATAAGACAACTAGTGATAATCATTTATCAATAACTAAAGGACCCAACCAAACAATGTCCACCCGGTGAGAAAAACGCTCTCGCCCTGACGAGCTCGAAAAACGGTCATCGATTTTGACAAACAAAGGGCTGCCTTTGTGTCACTGTGCGGTGGAGGACGGGAGGGATGATCGATACCAAACCCAGCACACATGTGCTGAGATCCGAGTGTTGGAACTCTTAGTCAGGATCTGAATGCAGACTGCAGGCTGGGATCTATGGTGTCATTTCATTGGATCAGAGATGATGATATGTGGGAACGGTGGGATCGAATCCCAGTTCCATTTAAAATTTATGTGCGTGTCTGAAACATACGCTGCACATCTCTCGTCTGCCGTCTCACCGCCTGGTAGGTGTTTTGAAGTTTGATTTCGATGAAGCAAAGAATAGCTCGATGGCTTTGTTGGGTTCCATACATAAGCAAAAACATGCTAATTCTAAAAAAAAACAATAACAAAAAATGTGCTTGTTGACTTCACCCTTCGGTAGTTCAGAAACAAGTGCGCTTATAAGTGCCGTAAAGTTGTCTGCGTCATCTACATATGTAGGCATGCGTGCAGCTGTACATGACTGCGCCTCATATGCCTCACTAGCTCTTTCAGTTTTATCTAATGTGGAAACACGGCCCCAACCAAGGCTCCGACTGCGTGCAGTAAGGAATACAAAGAGATATCAGGCGCAAGGCCCTATATACGATCAGGCGCTTGATCAGGCGGGTATCGTGAGCTTGTATATATCGAGTGAGGACCGAGGCTCAGTGTTGTTTCAACGCAACACGTGTCTATTGGAATAGCCCACTTTCGGGAGCCAGCATGTTCCACTTCCGTCGCCTTTTTGTCATTTTTTGACCTCGCTCCATATAGAAATAGGTACCGAACTGACATTATGTGCTAAGGGCAAACTACCTGCGTGTGTCCTCAGGTGGCCGGAATGTTGTTGGTGCTGAAAAAACAACACTTGTTCGGATGGTACTCACACTTTGACCCAAATTGAAATGGACATGGTTGGTGAATAGCCTGGTAAATGTGGGCTGAAATTTAAAAAGCATAGGTTTTGAGGATGCTCGAGCACACTCATTGGCACCCCTGAAGATCGAATGGTAATAGATAACTGCCCTAAACCTATGTGAGTACCTACCTATCTCCATCTCGGATCCATGATTCGTGGCCATGGATCCGAGATGGATCTTGAGGGATTTTCTCAAAACTGTGAACTCTGAGGGAATGCAAAATAGTTGGTTCGTTGAGAGGCATCTATTAGCCATGTTTTCCACCATAATTCCATGCTTAAAGTCCACTAGTCTAGTGGCCATCTTGATTTTCGTGTTTGGTCGTCTGGGATCCGTGCCCATGTCTGTTCAGAGGTCATCTTTAAAGCCATCATAGTTCAGCGCGGCCAAACAAGCCTCCGTGGTGGCGTTCGGAGACCGCTGTGGGGCCCTTATAGGTCTTCATGATGCTTGAGGGCCCTCGAGCCCATCGTGGGGATCTCAGATGCCAGCGCGGCCCGTGGAGCCAACGTGGGAGCCCTCAAAGGATGTCGTGAGGGGCCTTGGAGCCAATAATGGGGCCCACAGAGGCCGTCGTGAGCGCTCTCAGAGTCAGATGCCGCTCAAAAAGTCGCTGTGTGGGCCGAGAGACCGGCATATGGGGAGCACCCGACCGTACTGGACTCTTAACCCGCGCCCCGTTGGGCTCTGCCGAGCAACGCGCCCGGTTGGGGGGGGGGGGCATTTTGCCCCCCCCCCTAAGATCTCGAGAACCACGCAACATAGCGACAAGCGGTAAACGGCGTTGGATAGCTCCAACGGGGAACTACCTTGTGACCCAATTTTATTGACCTGGGTCAAACCGATGACGTCACAGGTCAGGTCAAAGGTTCAATTTTCACCGTTTACAGGCACTTCAAGAAATGCGTTGTAAAATCGAGTAAAATTCATTTCATTGAAAATCATCGATGGGGAAATGTTCTTCAAACACATATTTTGCTGTTTGAGGTCACTGATACCAGGTCAGGTCACAGAGGTCAGGTCACGGGGGGGTCACAATATGAAAGTGTCGTGTGATACATGTTTTATGGTCCATTTTACATGATAAATGCGATTATATGGGTCAGGCAGCCTTTGGGGCCAGCTTAGATCACGTTTAGGTCAAGGTCAGGTCAAGGTCAGGTCAAATTAGGTCAAATTTCAAAGTTGATATTTTTGATAAAATGGGTATCGAATCGATGCAGCTCGTCACGGGGAGTTCAATGGTGGTCTTTGTTTTGCCGTACGTGGTCTAGAATCGCTAAAAATTGAGTTCAAAAATTTTACGTCATCATTTTTGAACAGTTTTTTCGCTATAACTTGGCCAAAAAACGAGATATCGATCTGAAATTTGGTATGTATATAGAAGAGCGCTGGGACTATCAGATATATTCCGGTTTTTTCGAAATTCGGAAAAATTTTGGATTTTTTCAAAGTTTTTCTAAAAAAATCAATTTTTTGATTTTTTTGGTCAAAAACCAAAAATTTTGAAAATCCGAGATAGCAGTTTTGTAGCGCCGCTTTTTGTCTACTAGACCATATAAAGAACTTTGAAATTGCTTGATAACTGTAGATTTGGTGAGCGTTTCAAGATTGCATCTTTTTTGCTCATTTTTGCTCGAACATGACCTCAGTTTGACCTCAATAACTCCTGACCTAAGGTGACCCAAGACTTGAAATTTGGTGTGAAGGTGTCAAATTGATGCCTGGGAAGGTACTGAAAATTTGGCGGCGCTGCGCGCCGCCGTTTTCTTGCTATTCAGGAAAAACCACAGGGGGGGCCAAAATGCCCCCCCCCAACGGGGCGAGGGTTAATAGTCCCAGATCGGCTTTTGTCTCTCATCACAAGTATGTAATAAATGATTTGACGGATTCCTTGAAGGCCAGCCTACGGATTTAGGGGGGCGTCTTTCCCCATCAGGGCAGGGGGCATCTTACCCCAAGGTACCGAATTAACATTAAATCAGTACATTTGCTAGCCATAAAACTACACCCTGAAACAAACTGTTTGGGACACAGTACACGCATGTTAACCCGCGCCCCACTGGGGGGGCTATTTATAGCCCCCCCTCCCGTTTTTCTGAAACAACTTCCAAACCGCTTAACGGATCGACGCCAAACTTACAGTACCTTCGGCTGCATCAATTTGACACCTTGTGTCAAAATTTGAACTTCGTAGCTACCATAGGTCGGCCGGAAATGACGTCAGAGTGACGTCATGTTCGTCCGATTTCGACGCAAAACATTGAACCACGGCAATCGCTCCCAAGAGCTCAGTTTTTAAGCTAGATCCAATTTCTTTGCATGACAAGACTCAGAATTGACCGCGCTATCAAACTGCTATCTCGAATTTTCAAAAATTTGAAAGTTTCGAAAATTTGATATAATCATATTCAAAATTTGTATTTTTATATTTTTTTCAAAAAGTTTTTGACTTTTCGTAAAAACCGGAATATATGTGACAGAACGCGTGATTATGACTAACTCTAGCATGTTTTAGCTAAATATCTTCAAAAATGGCCAAGTTATACCTACGCATTATTGCAAAAAATTCACAATTATTAATTTTTCAAATCAATTTTTCAGTACGTATTTGACATCGTACACCAATATAAATGGCACCATCGTGTTCCTGAGCTCAAACTGCATCCAATGGACACCTTTTTTGTTGAAAAATTTTAACTTCAAAATTTGACCTTTTTTGACCTGAAAGTGACCTGACCTAAGCTAAATTCGACTCAAAATGACCTCGAATGACACAGACGACATCAAATTCGAAATCTATGGCCTAAATGGACCATAAAACATGTGTCACGTGACCGACGCATGATAAAATATTTTCGTGACCTGTGATAACCTGACCTTGACCTGAAAATCAAAGTAAAAGTTTGGTACCCTCAGGGTATCTAGAGCATCTGTTTAAGAGTGTGTGTACCAAAAATGAGCCTAATCTTACTTGTAAGACGGCGGCCAGAGCCCAAAATGTGAACAAGCCAAAATGCTAATAATTTTTACTTTGACCTGACCTGTGACGTCATCGGTGACCTCGAGGTCAATGAAATTAGGTTTCGCTCGACAGTTTTTCCGGGGCTATCAGACGCCGTTTGAATTTTGACGATCGGCCCAGTAGTTTCGGAGTTAGGAGGGGGGGGGGGGGCTATGAATAGCCCCCCCCAGTAGGGCGTGTTATACACAGACCCCAGTGGGGCGCGGGTTAATGTATCACGACCATAGCAAGGGACATAAAAATTATATACCTTCTTTGATATTTACAATGTTTTGACACCAAAATATTTTTTGAAAGAAGCGGATAGAAAACATGCAGTCACCAGCCAGCCGTTGCCCAACTGAGCTTCGCAAATTTTTGTGCAGTTAACAAGGCAGTCTTCCACTTAACGCTAAGAACATTAATTTCCAGGTTCGATTCTTTGTTTCGCCGCTAGAGGGGGTGGGGCGTCTTTCCCACCCTGGGCATCTTACCCCACTCTTCCCTACATGGTTACGCATGGTTAATAAAATGGAGGCACGAATCCGCAATCCACATAACGTTTTTCTGTATAGGTGGAGCTTTTCCAGGGAAGTTAGTGGAGCAAAAAGTCGTCAAACCTATATGTCCATTGGTAACTTGAATACAATGCTAAGCTAAAAGCATTCCTAACGTTACAGAGATAATCTTTTGCAATACCTAATATTGACATTTCAAAGCTGGTCATTGCGAAAAAATGCTTTGGAAATCAACAAATTCCTACAAATGAGCCAAACAATGGTGGGGCAAAATTGCATGTTGGGGCAGCCACCCCAATCCCTACCAACTGTATGCATAGGAAGCTCCGCCCTGTTGTCCTGATTCCTCAGTAATATAATTGGACACACTGAACGCCTTGCACTGAACGCTGCCGTTGACACAGCTCCGGGCAAGTTGACGGAAGGTTGCCATGGCAACGCTTGTCGCGCATTATTTGATCTATAGCAACCATGCATGCATGCGTGTTACCGCCAAAGCTCTGTCGGTACTGGGATGAATGTTGGTGCCATGGAATGAGGCGCATGTTGCATGATTGTGATGTGTGTGACCGTGGCTGCTCGACGCATGGATGTGGATTACTAATTGCTACTTATTTTTCTCCAGCCATTGAGCTGAAGGCATCGGTGTGACGTGACTCACGTTGAGGTTGGCGCTATCATTGGTCTCGCTATCATTGGTCTCATTTGTACTTATTGGAGACGACTGACGAGCAGACGCGCCTAACAGCTGATTGGAGCACGACCCCATTATACCCGGACGAAGTAGGTGCCTGTTTGATCTTTAATTTGTTTATTGAACTTGGTTTTGTTTGTCCATGATTGTTTCATATCCTCATTTAATCATCAATGTCTTGATCTAGTCATTTTGTATGTGTTATCCTGTTTATGTGTTGCGACTGAATCTGACCGAATGTTGTTGTGTGTGTGTGTGGTTTTTTGACAGTTTTTACGGTCATTGGTCATCAGTATTGACCATCTCCACATCGAGGCTGCAATAAACCTTTTAGTTCGATCCAAGTTTATTTTGAGTTGCAGTTTGATTAACGGCGATGGACGATGGCGCTATCAGTAAAAATTCTTCCACCCGTAGTGGGGTGGCTTCAGTTATGATGTGTCACCAGTTTTGAGTTGTTTTCTGTAGTATAGTTACCTACAACTTGTGTTTGTAGTATAGTGTTTGGTGAAGTTAATAGTTTTTAACATAACCAATTCCTCTGAACCACTAACCTATTGATACTGACCTACCTTACCTGAACTAACATGGCTGATTCGGGGAAGGAGGATGAGACGTTGGACGCTCTGCAGTCCAGTTCTGGGAGAGCCATCCGTCCAACAGAGGCGGGACGCGAGTACCAAACTCAACTGAAGACGAAGGCCTACAAGCATCAGCTACGTGAACTGAAGCAGCTCAGTCGGCAGGTGGTCCGACAGAGTGTTACCGAAGTGGAGGTGAACCCAGACATCTCAGAAGAGAAGGCAAAGAAGTGGATCCACAACTACATCTCCTTCTCACAGACAGAATATGAGTTGTGTCACTTGCTCCCTCGGGCTGAAGTGGAGCAGCACTCAGATAACCACAAGATGGTTTTGGAAGAAATCGACCAAGTCAGAATGGTGGTTGAAGGCTACTTGAAGAGCAGACAGCCGCAGAAGACGGCAAGTGCATCAGTGGCTGGCTCTGGCGTCAGCACGAAGTCTGGCCTTCAGCTGATGCAGATCGAAGACCAGCGCAAGAAAGCTGAAGTGGCAGCAAGACTGTCCATGCTGAAGGCAAGGCAAGAGCTTGAGCGTCAACGCCAAGAGTTGCAATGGAAAGAAGAGGAGTTGGCACTGCAAACTGAGATCGAAATCCAGCATAGACAGGCAGAGGTGACACACAAGTTCAAGCTGGAACTGGAAGGTCAGACTGAGGGAAACGCTGTAACCAGCCGCCATCCGGAACAGACAGTAGAGGACATTGCTGCTCCATCTGATCACCAGCAGCAGCCTGCACCAGGACTGAGCACTGCAGCTGACACGAACCGAGAAGCTGATGTGAGGAATCCTAGTCAAGAACCTTCGCAGGGAGCAGCCGCCTCTTCTGCAGCAGAGCTTCTCTCAGGGCTGGCTCAGCTACTTGCAGAGCAGAGTAAGAGAAGTTCTCTGCCAGCCCTGGAGCCAGAGGTGTTCCGTGGTGATGCAGAGCAGTTTCACCTGTGGATGAAATCATTTGAAAGCTACATTGAAGCGCGCACTTCATCAGCTGCCGAGAGGCTACACTTCCTCTCTCGGTACACGAGCGGTGAAGCACGCAACGCGATCCAAGGTTTTCTGCACTTGAGCTCAGAGGATGCTTATGGTGAGGCGAAGGCGAAACTGCAAGAGCGTTATGGAAGCAACTTCATAACTGCACAGACCTACAGAAGGAAGATACGTACATGGCCGAAGATCGCTCCTGGCGATGCAAGGGGACTCCGGCAGTTCGCCGACTACTTGGAGAGTTGCGAAGTTGCTTCAAGAACCGTTGCAGGTCTGGATGTCCTCAGTGACCCTGACGAGAACGTTCGGATGCTTCAGCTACTGCCGAAGTACATTGTGAACCGCTGGGAACGGGTGGTAGACGAGGCGCTCTACGAGCCCCGCCTCGGATCCAGCGCGAGGTATCCGTCTCTAGGCGAGTTTGTCCTCTTTTTGAGGAAAGAAGCGCGCGTTGCCAGCGGACCGGTTGGTAGTCGTCTCTCCGAAGCTGAGCAGAACACGAAGAAGCCTCAGCCCAAGACAAGAGCAAGAACATTCTTAGCTGCCACCAACGCGCCGTCAGATGGTGACCAAGTGCCAAGATTGAGGTGCAAGATTTGCAATGGAGACCACACTCTGGACTACTGTCAGAAGTTCATCAAGATGAGCGTCCGTGAGAGACATGACGCCGTCCTCAAGCACGGTCTCTGCAGAGGCTGTCTCAAGCCTGGACATGTGTGGCGTACGTGCAAGGTGAAGAAACGGTGCACTAAGTGTGGGAAGCTGCATCCTACCGTCCTGCATGATGACGCTCTGGTGGCCTCTGATGGTGGGCGATCAAGCACGAAGAGCAGTCAGGGTACCCAGACAAGTGCGACTTCTCTTCGAGTGGGCGTTGCAGAGAGAAATGTGTGCGCCCATTCGATGGTCGTCCCCGTGCGGCTTCGTCATGATGAGCGACCAGATAGAGAGATCGTCACCTACGCCTTATTGGACTTGCAGTCAGACGCCTGTTTTATCAAGGAGTCGGTACGCCAGCAGATGGACGTTGAAGGGGTGGAAACCCGTCTGCAACTGAACACAATGACCGGGAAATCAGTCGAGCGAGCCCACGCCGTCCATGGTCTAGTGGTGCAGGCAGTTGATGGCGGAGACGAAGTACCCCTGCCTACGACCTACTCGCGCTCCGATATCCCGGCAGATCGTGGGCTCATCCCCAAAGAGGAGAGCGTACGGAAGTGGCCTCACTTGAAGTCTGTTGGACAGCAACTGCCTCCATACTTCGATGAAGCCGAGATTGGAGTCTTGATCGGAATCAACTGCGCGAAGGCAGTGAAGCCTCTATAAGTTGTCGCGGGAGAAGACCACGAGCCATGGGCAATGAAGACAGTACTTGGATGGAGTATCGTCGGTATCCTGGACAGTGAGGCGAAAAGGAGCAACGGGACGTCCTGTCACTTTGCCTTCCGCGTGCACACTCGAGAAGTGAGCCCTGTTCAGCTGATGCACCTGCTTGAGGCTGACTTCCACGACACGCTTGAAGAGCACACGTACTCACAAGACGACACGAAGTTCATGAACATCGTGAAGAGCAAAATACATCAGAGAGAGGACCTCCATTTCGAGATGCCCCTCCCGCTGAGGGACCAGATGTTCTCCTTTCCGGACAACAGAGAGGTGGCTTTGAAGAGGCTCCAAGGATTGAAACGCAGACTGGCGAAAGACCCAAGGTTCCGAGAGGAGTATGAAGCGTTTATGAATGACATGCTGGAGAGAGGCTACGCCGAAGTCGTTCCAGCCGATGAACAAGAACAGGAGGCCGGACATGTGTGGTACGTACCACATCATGGGGTGTACCACCCCAAGAAGGCCAAGCTCAGAGTGGTGTTCGATTGTAGCGCTCAACATCAAGGAGTGTCTCTGAATTCGCAGCTCCTTCAGGGTCCCGATGTCGGAAATAGCCTCATCGGCGTACTTATCCGTTTCAGAAAGGAGCTCGTCGGCCTCAGCTGTGATGTGCAGGGCATGTTTAACCAGGTCGGCGTCAACCCAGAAGACCGGAACCTCCTCCGCTTCCTGTGGTGGAAGCGAGGTGACATCACCGCTAGCCCAGAAGAGCACCGCATGACAACACACCTGTTCGGGGCGACGTCCTCGCCAGCGTGTGCGATGATGGCATTGAAGGAAACTGCCAACAGATACGAGAGTACATCAGGAAGAAGTGCAGCCGAGTTCGTGCGGCGTAACTTCTACGTGGACGACGGCCTCACATCCGTACCAGACGTGGAGTCTGCCGTAGACCTGGCGAAGAGAACCATCGATCTCTGCGCGAAAGGAGGCTTCAACCTACGGAAGTTCGCGTCTAACGAGTCTGAGGTCCTGCTACAGCTCCCGGCCAACCGTCGCGCCAAGGACTTGCAAGAAGTCGAAGTCATGAGTGAGATGACGGCACTTGAACACACCTTGGGCATCAGGTGGAACCTGAGAGACGACACTCTCGGCTTCAGCTTCGAGACTCCAGAACGGCCACCCACCAGAAGAGGGATCCTCTCTCTCGTGAGCTCCCTCTACGACCCTTTGGGTTTCGTATCGCCGGTAACCCTTCAAGGCAAGAAGATCTTGAAGCAGCTTTGCACAGATGGATACGACTGGGATGATCCACTAGCCGACGAGACTGCCCAACGCTGGGAAAGCTGGAAGTCCGGCCTCTCGCAGCTCTCCTCAGTGAGTGTGCCCAGGTGCTACGCCCATGGCCTGGGACAAGAGTGTGTGAAGCTGTACGAGTTGCATCA
This sequence comes from Amphibalanus amphitrite, assembly GCF_019059575.1. Taxonomy (NCBI): domain Eukaryota; kingdom Metazoa; phylum Arthropoda; class Thecostraca; order Balanomorpha; family Balanidae; genus Amphibalanus; species Amphibalanus amphitrite. The sequence goes on from NW_024883174.1 coordinate 40,414, forward strand.
CTTCTGTGATGCAAGTCTGGAAGGCTACGGCTACTGCAGCTATCTAAGGATCATGACGGAGGACGGGCAAATGGCATCATCACTCGTCTTCAGCAAAGCACGAGTCACTCCTAAGCGCCCTCTCACCGTACCCAGACTGGAGCTGACTGCGGCAGTGGCGATGGTGAAGGGCAGCTGTCTCCTAAGAAGAGAGCTAGATATACCAGAGTTGAACGAAGTGTTCTGGACCGACAGCAAAGTGGTGCTGGGTTATATCTACAACGAATCGAAGAGGTTTCATGTCTTCGTGTCGAACCGCGTCCAGCAGATTCGACAGGCGACGCGCCCCACTCAGTGGCGACACGTCCGAAGATAACCCAGCTGACATCGCATCGAGAGGAGCAGCTCTGAACGAGCTGAAGACCAACGGTCTGTGGTGGAACGGACCTGCGTTCCTTCTGCAGCGCGGAGGTCTTCCCGGACAGGTCACAAAGGCAGAAGTGGCATCGGATGACCCTGAAGTGAAGGCAGCAAGTGTGCTCAAGATTGAAGTCCGAGGAGTCCCAACCAGTCTCTGGCCAAACGACTGGACTACTTTTCCAGCTGGTCTCGAGCCAAACGAGCTGTCGCCGTGGTACGGCGCTTCTGCCAGATAGTGCGCCAGCGCGCAAGAAGCTGTGACCGAGATACAGCACAACATGAGGAGGGCGCGCTGGGACAGCCGCGCGGAGTGGCGACCAGCGTAGAAGAGCTGAACAAAGCTGAAAGGGCAATTCTGAAGTCTGTTCAAGCTGACAGTTTCAGCGAAGAGCTTCAGAGACGGAACTTGGCCCTTCAATCAACAGACGAAAGAAGTGGACGGATCAAGCGGTGCGTCAAGAAGACGAGCTCGTTGTTCCGACTGGACCCGTTCATCGACAACGACGGTCTGCTGCGAGTTGGGGGTCGACTCCGGAGAGCAGATGTGCCTTTCGAAGTGGCTCATCCGGTGATATTGCCCAATCGCTCACATGTGACAGACCTTGTTGTGCGTCATGTGCATGACCAGATGGAGCACTGCGGACGAGAGACAACTCTGAGTGAAGTGAGACAGCGAGGATACTGGATAGTACGAGGAAGGTCTGCGGTGTCTCGATGCATCCTGAAGTGTGTGAAATGCATCCGTCTGAGAGGAACGCCGTCTGTACAGAAGATGTCGGATCTCCCTGCAGAACGTGTGGAAGGTGCCGAGCCGTTCACGTTCACAGGAGTGGACTATTTCGGCCCTTTCTATATCCGGGAAAAGAGAAGCGATGTGAAGCGATGGGGCGTGATGTTCACGTGCCTGAGCTCCCGAGGTGTCCACTTGGAGACAGCAAACTCACTATCGGCTGACTCGTTCTTGAACGCATACCGGCGCTTCGTGGGGCGGAGAGGCCCGGTACGCCGCTTGTTTTGCGATCAAGGAACCAACTTCATGGGCGGCAAGAGCCTTCTGGAAGCCGCCCTGAAGGAGACTGACCACAAGAAGATCCAGGATGAGCTCCTGAAGGATGACTGCGACCTCGTTGAGTTCCACACCAATGTCCCTCACGCAAGTCATATGGGAGGCGTTTGGGAGCGACCGATTCGGACAGCGCGGGCGGTGTTCAGCAGCATCCTGGCCTCGCACGGCCACAGCCTGGACGACGAACTGCTGCGCACAGTGATGGTCGAGACAGAAGCCATCATCAACGGCCAGCCACTTACTTACACTAGTATGTCCGATACTAACACGGTCGAACCCCTGACTCCTCAGCAGCTACTAACCTTAAAGTCGAAAGTAGTGTGCTCTCTTCCGGGACGATTCGTCAGGGAGGACCTGTACGCGAGACATCGCTGGAGGCGCGTGCAATTCCTGGCGAACCTCTTCTGGACACGCTGGAGGAGAGAGTTCCTGCCTTCTCTGCAGGAACGGAGACGGTGGCAGGCAACTGAACCCAACGTCCGAGACGGTGACGTCGTGATCGTCGTGGACGATGCTGCCCCAAGGGGGCGGTGGCCGATGGGACGCGTTGTGCGCGTGTATCCGAGTGACGACGAACTCGTGCGTAAGGTGCGCGTGAAGATCGGGCGGTCGGAGTATGACCGACCGATCCACCGCCTCATACTGCTCTTGAGAACTGACGAGTAGGGCAGTGAGGGACTGCAGTGCGTGAGCGAGCCGCGACCGATGGTGGGCTCGTAGTGAAGGCTGACTGCCCGGTGGCTAGCTAGGTGAGCTGGCGCCATCGCTGAACGGCGTGACTTTTGCTCACTTGCGTACTTTGTGAATTTTGTGACCGAGACACGCAGTAGCGGGTAAGGCAGTGTACTGCGCTGCGGTGCCGATGGCCGATTGTGTTTATTGTTGCACGTTCGAGGTCCAAATGGCTAGACGGGCTAGACTCTAGATCGTGCAGTTCGGAGCGTGTTACCACTCTGCGGTTCGGGTGACTGAGTGGAATCGCTGTCGGGAGAACCGAGGTCTTAATTCCCGTCAAGGGAGCCTTTTGTGTTGATGTATCGCTTTTGCGCGGGACGCGCGCGAGAAGGTTTGATTTTTTTGGCAAAAAATGGGGAGCCATGTTACCGCCAAAGCTCTGTCGGTACTGGGATGAATGTTGGTGCCATGGAATGAGGCGCATGTTGCATGATTGTGATGTGTGTGACCGTGGCTGCTCGACGCATGGATGTGGATTACTAATCGCTACTTATTTTTCTCCAGCCATTGAACTGAAGGCATCGGTGTGACGTGACTCACGTTGAGGTTGGCGCTATCATTGGTCTCGCTATCATTGGTCTCATTTGTACTATTGGTCTCAAGATAAGGGTCCAGGCGACCTGTAGGTTTGATGCGGTGAATACCCCCACCTTCGCCACACTCGCTCGGTGCTACGGAGCTCCGATCTCGCGACCGGTCACCTGTACTTGTAGACTGTGCCGCATGACATAGCAGTTGAGCGGGCCAGCGGAGCTTAGGCGGAAACTAGCGCCGCGTTTGACAGAGAAGGACGCTCACCATTCCGCCAGGAGGGCCGCTCGCCATTTTAACTCCATATAGCGCCTCGCTGACAATGAAAGACACTGCATGAGGACGACACTATAGGGTTCGGCAAAAATTAAGTCCACTTCTTATGACAACACTTTCCGGTTCCTAATCGTGTCTACACATGAGGGATGACGATTCAGGCTGCACTCCTGCATTGCACGGTCCTTGGCCGCAGAACATGAGGTGACGAACGGACCTCGGGTCACGGATCACCGAGCTACGGCCAGTTTCACAGAGATTGTCGACCTGAACGGCTGCGTCGCTACATGAAGGTCTGAAATTTTTATCAAGGGAGCTGAACCAGACAGTCGGCATGCTCCAGGCCGAAATGACACAGCGTGTCATAGCTGATTGGTTGGGACATCTGCCTGTTGTTTTTGTTTGCAAGTCTTAATTATGGGCGAACTGTCTGCACAGTCCGGTGTTGGTGGGATACGCACACGGCTGCTGGCAGTGTTGCTAATCGTTCCAGTTTGCCGGCGTGCGCCTACCATTTCAAACGCTACATAAATCGCATTGAAAAAGGCGGCCGGGAAGAGGGGCCAGTAGTTAGCGACAAAATTGGCCAAGCGGCTCGCGCTGAAGCGCTATCACATCTCCAAACAGGACCGTGAGACGCTATTGGAAGAGCTCTCCGAGGCTCATTACCTACCTTCGGCCCAATACTAAGCCAACGCATGGTCAATGACATGTTGACATGCATTTTCAATCAGGACGACGCGCCAGCTCATCACTCTGCCAAGGCCTAGCGGTGGTGCGAATTGAACTTATCAGACTTCTGAAGGAAAGAGATGCTAGCCGGCTGCCATTCGGACCTCATCCTGATCGACGAACTTCAGGCTATCGTCCAGCAGAACCTGGACAAACAGAAGCCGGCGGCCAACCCCGGCGCCTTGTCGTTACAGCTCAAACGGGCATGATAAAGAATCCAGCCGTATTTACTGCACAACCTAGTTACCAGCATGCAAATTTGCGTTCGTATGTAAATCCCTGTTCGTGGGAAATAACATGAACGGTAAAGAGAATCGCTGTCCCCTTTGTAGCAACTTAGAACGTTTTTTTTAGAGGATACAACTTATGCCGGACCATGTAACTCACACATCATTCATTGCAGCTTCACCTTAGATTGCAAGACGTGGCAGCTTGTTTAGGACGTAGCAGTTAATGTTGTCATTATCGGCATACCGCCGACAACGTCACTAATCACTATTTATATCCGAGAGTGCCTGCTTTTTTTGGTCTCTTGGTCTGTCCTATCAGAAAATCCGTAAAACAAGGTATAGTACCTAAATTACAGTATACCTAGTCATTTGTCATGAACCTCGTAGAGTGTTCTGATATCCCAGAACCTCTAAATAGCCAACAATTTAATCCCTTTGCCAATATCACCTCACCTGAACTGCAGGTTGATGACAACAGCTTTAAAACCCTACAATCCTCTTGTGGCTATTTCTCCCTTCCGTCAATGTTTGATACAAATAAATCATCACACTATTTTTTGAATATCATTCATATAAATGCCAGGTCTATTTGCTCAAATGATAAATTTGAAGAACTTCAGTTGTTTTTGACCAGAAGTCATTGTGTTTGGCATATCATTTGCATCACTGAAACATGGTTATCGGACGACCAAATTTCTAATAGACAACTTCCTGGATATACAGGTTATTTTGAGAACAGGAATGGCAAAATGGGAGGTGGGGTGGCAATCTATGTAAATACTGAATCAGTTAAACATTCACTCAGATCTAAAATTAAAACCCTACAATGTACTCAATCAGTTATCATAGAATGCCAAGTCGATAGTTATCCAACATGCATTGTTGGAGCTATATACAAACCTCCAGACTTGGACAGTGACATTTTTTGTTGTGAACTTGAATCGTTGCTTGAGAATATAAATCATGAGAATAAGACAACCTTCCTGGCAGGTGACTTTAACCATGACCTCTTCAATATTGCAAATAATAACAAAACATTAGAATTCTTCAATACACTTGCTTTTCATGGCTTCTGGCCAACTATCTTTAAAACAACAAGAATCTCTGATGAAAGGGGTTCTCTGCTTGATAATATTTTTTGCAACAATATTGAACTGGTCTCCTGCTCTGGGATTATATATGAAGATCTCTCTGATCACTTTCCTATCTTTACCTGCTCTTACCCTCACAAAGATGCCAAAAGACATGACACTTATAAGCTCATCTTCAATGAAAACAGAATGGACAATCTCAAAGACTATATTACTGAGCATCTGCAAAATTTCTCACAAACTACAGATCCAAACATTGCCTCAAACATTATCATAGATGCATACTCCTCAGGAATAAAGATGTTTAGCACTGAAATAAAATGCACAAGAAAAAGTAAAGCTATAAAACCCTGGATAACTCCAGCAATACTAACATCTATCAATAGGAGAGTGTTTTTGTACAAAGAAAAAAATAAAAACCCAACCACAGAGAATAAGCTTGCCTACAATAGGCATAGGAACTGCCTTAACATTATCATAAAAGTAGCAAAGAAAAATTATTTCCAAAATCAATTTCAAGAAAATAAATCTAACTCCAAGAAAATGTGGGAGCTTTTGAAAAAATGTGCCATGGGAGGATGCAGTAGGCAGTCCTTGCCCAGTAGCTTTGTCAATGAAAATGGTACACAACTGGATGATGAAAATGACATAGCTGCTTCATTTAACAAATATTTCATTTCAATATGTGAAAAACTGAAAAATGAAATTCCTCCAAGCAACACTGACCCTTTAAGTTATATAATAAGTGATCATGCTGAGCATATATCCAAATTTGAGCCTACTAATTCAGCTGAGCTTAACTCGATCATCAAAGCCATGAAAAATGTTGGCTCAGGTATAGATGGTATAAATGCAAAGATATTCAAGTCTACCTACTCTACAATAATACCTGAACTTGTGCACTTGGTTAATCTCTGCTTGGAAAAAGGTATCTTCCCAGAAAACATGAAAATTGCAGTTGTCAAACCTATTTACAAAGCTGGCAACAAAAGCAGCATGTGTAACTATAGACCAATAAGTATTTTGCCTTATATCTCAAAACTTGTTGAAAAGATAATTCACAAAAGACTCATGGAATATCTCCTGCAACATAATATATTGTCTGCTAGCCAATTTGGCTTTCAAAAGTCACTTTCAACATATATGCCCATACTTCTCCTGCAGGATACAATAATGAAAGTATTTGAAAAAGGCAACATTGCCATAGCTCTGTACATCGATTTAAAAAAAAGCATTTGATACTGTAGATCATGACATACTAATAAGAAAATGTAGCAAATATGGCATTGTTGAGCAAGCACTTAGCCTGATAGAATCTTACCTTACTAATAGAAAACAATGCGTAGAATATAACAGTGCAAGATCTTCAATAGAAAATGTAAACATTGGTGTACCCCAGGGCTCCATTCTTGGTCCTTTGCTTTTCTTACTTTATGTAAATGATCTTCCAAATATTTGTAAAACAGCACAATGTTTACTGTATGCAGATGATACAGTCTTCATTTTTGAAGGTGGAACAGCGTTCCAGCTTCAAAATATGATTGACGTTGAATTGCCCATTATATGCACGTGGTTGCAAGCAAATAAACTTAGCCTCAACACAAAGAAAACAGTGTATCAAATCTACAATAATACACTCAATCCAGCAGAACTTAATGTAACATTAAATGGTGATCCTATTGAGGCTGTTCAATCAGTCAAGTACTTAGGAATGATTATAGATCCGAACCTTAAATGGAATCTCCATATTGACCACTTAACAACAGTTATCAGTCGTAACATTGGGGTAATGAGCAGAGCAAAATTTTTCCTTGATACTCATTTGCTAACTCTTTTGTACAATTCACTGGTCTTACCATATATCAATTATTGTTGTGTGTTGTGGGGATTTACATTTCCTTCTTACTTAAACAAAATTGAGTTGCTTCAGAAGCGAGCCATTCGTATTATTACTCATCAACATCGTTTAGCACACACAGAGGAAATTTTCAAAAGCCTTAAGCTTCTCAAAGTTCATAATATAGCAAAACAGCAGGCTATTATCTTAATGCACAGAAAACTTTCTTTTTCTCTCCCATCATCTGTTGATGGGTTATTTACCCTTAGTGACCCTAGCGATTCAAGGACCAGAAATCGTCAACAGTTCATTGAACCATTTATAAAAAGATTATACTGCACTCGTAATGTAACATGGCTTGGGCCTCGCATCTGGAATAAAATTATGGCAACTCAATTTAACGCTCAATGCATTATCAACATGTCTAAATTGCAAGTAAAGAAAATAAGTAAGGAGTATTTCCTAGAACACCCTGTGTAGCTTTTGTTTACATAAGTTCAATAATCAATAGTAAAATATGCAAATAAATAAGGTACTTTCAAATAGAATAATATGCATGCGTTGTATCACGTTGTAGTTTTTTATTCAACTTCTCCAAACACCTTCTACTCGTATAGCGTAGCCTGTCAGCCATAGTGACTGTGGCTTACACCGAACCCACCCTTACGGCGTTGTGACCGGTGACCCCGACCAGCAACAAGCTCTGCTTAGCTGGAAGGGTTCATCCGGTCACACATGACCTTTTGCAGAATACTGACCAGAACCTGTGCTTTGTGTGTATGTATGTGTCCCTTTACTAACCCTGAATGAGTGTTCTTTTACATCATAAAACATGGTATTGGAAGTAGTGATTTAGTCTCCCGCTGCTTTCAGCGGGGACATCTTTTGCCGTTCTTTTTTCTTCTAACTAACCATACTTCCTCTTACCGACTGGTTGCTTATTTTGAGTTGTTTTCCGTTTCTTAGCAGGGAGTGCCGCGACTTTGCCATTTTTATGTTTTCTCTGGTGGTAAAGTAAGGTTCTGTGAGTCGCTGGGCTGAGGGAGGGGGCACTCCTGGTCACCTATTAATGGGTGGCGGTGTAGTTAGAAAAAAAAATATCATTATCTTAACGGTTGCATAGTTCAACCTTCATAACTTTTATTTCCTTAGTTGTTTCATATAATTTCAACAGCGCTGAACAACTGTTGAACAGTTCATTTCAATAACTGCATTGTAAAAGCTTCGGCCAGGGTTAACCAGTAAACAATATGTTAAGTGTTACTCTCGCCCCGTTCGCTATGTGTTCGCTTTATACTTCTATCGAACGTGATATCATTCTAAGAAAGCATTAATAGTGTAGAGTATAGAAGCCATTCGGCCAGTGGCGGATCCAGGGGGGGGGGGCAAAATGGGCATTTGCCCCCCCCAAACGGCATAATTTTAACATTACGCCTATGGACGATGCATGGAAAGAATCGATAAATTGTTATGGTTTGCCCCCCCCCCCCAAAAAAAACTTTGAGCTGGATCCACCTCTGGCCATTCCCACCGATGGGACTCGAAGCGATGCTGCTAGGTAATGCATATAGGCTGATTGGCGATTTCAGCTTATAGACAAGACAAGGAAACGTTCTCAAAAATCAAATTCACACGGAAGAAACATATTTCAAGAGTGCACGTGTCTCGTTGTCGTTGTATCCGTTATTCCTCGACGGACCTATCGGCTTTCTGAATACCGAGAGGGGTCTAGAGTGTGTGTGTGTGTGGGGGGGGGGTGCTGGACCCCGCCGCCGTTTCACCCATAATTAAGCTAAAAGCCTTGCAAACAAAAACAACACCCAGCGATTCACAATCAAGTTAAAAGTGTCAGGGCTACATGTGACCTCTGAGGTCAGGTCACGTGCACAGGTGCAGGGTGTTCATTAGCGAATAATAAGCCCCCGCTGGAGCCCCAAATGATCGCCGGCCATCGTGCAGACGAGGCCTTCGACGACACACGGCAGCGTTCAGTTCATCAAGGGTCTTTGGTTCTTGAGTTCGCTCCGCAACTTGAGTTGCTTGAGGTTAAACGGTGAAGTCCAAGCAGGAAAAATCCAGACTGCAGAATGACCAGGGGTGCTGGGATCTTGTTCAGTTGCTCGAATGTGATGAGAGTCTAGCAATTCTTTAATAATCTGTCCAGTATTCACGTCCGCAATGGATTAAGAAACCCTGGGAAGGCATTTTTAAATATATGGACTACTGATGTCAATTACAGAAAGTCGTGATACCGATACCAAACCAAATACCAACAGGAACCGTGGGAAAATACCGAAACCGAACCGACTTGGGAATATCAGGGAAATGCCAACTTTTTACCAAAGTCACAGTCTCTTTTACATTAGCGAGGACTCACAATACCTAACCAACAAAATACCAACAAATGTGTTAGCCTCGAAACGCCAAATACCAAGTTGGTATCGGTTTGGTGTCGGTATGCCAAAAAGTTGGTATTCTATTGACATCTCTAAGATACCATAGACAGCGTTTACAATTCCTTTACGTGTAAAGAGAGAAAATTATCAGATGTCGTGTAACTGATTTGTTAAACGTCTAGAGGATTAACAAACTGTTAAACGTCAAGTAGACATTTCGTCTAGTCTGAAATATGTCGTATTTTTTATTTAAAATGAATTTTTTACCATTAAGCACCCGAAAGATATCGGCGGTACGGGATACATTTTTTAAACCGCTCGTAGATGGAAAACAATCTTTTAACCCTATTCCTGGCGGGCTCCGCCGGGACAAGAAACTGGCGGGGGGGGGGGCCGATTTGGCCCCCCCCCCCTGAGATCTCGAGAACGAAGCAAGATAGCGACAAGCGGTAAACGGCATCGGATACGCACGGCCAAGATCTACAATTTTTACAAAGGTCATTTTCAGGTCAGGTCAAAGATGACGTCACAGGGGTCGAAAAAGTCAAAATGGCGGCACTAGATATGGAGAGAGTTTTTCTCGAATAACTTTCGAATTAGTCAAGATAGGAACAAACTAAGGGCATCATCGTGATTCTCTCGTCAATCCGCATCGAATGATATATATGTTGACCTCGAAAGGTCAAGGTCAAAGGTTGACCTCAGGTCACGTGACCTCGAGGTCATCATGTATATCATTCGATGCGTCTTGACGAGCTGAACACAATGAGACCATCCACGCGTCTGTATCTTGTTCCTGTACGGAGTTATTGGCCAAAAACATTTGGTGACCTTTGATGACGTCACATGACCTCACAGCTGCCCAACAGCAAAACAGACCTCAAGGTAGTGAAGGTTGATCGTATATGAAGTCATGTATGGTATATGGGGCCATTCCGACTCGTTTTAGTGGTAAAAACAGGGAGTTGATTTTTCCCCCATTGACTTATAATGGGGAGGTCGCGAAATTGACCTGACCTTAGGTCACCGATATAAAAATTCCGAGATATACAACTTGCACATACTGGTACCCTAACTAAACCCTGAAGAGAAGAAATTGATCGGTCAAAAACTCTAGCTCTGGCGTGATTGCAAACTTTTCTGAGGTAGCGTCACCAAACCGCCTCTGGTGACCTGACCTGAGGTCAGATCAACTCAAAATTTTCAGACATGTTGCGTAGAAGCCTTTTAGGAAAAGTCAGAAAATTTGAGCTTCCTAGCTCAACGCGTTTGGGAGATATAACCAAAAAACCTCAGGGGGGGGGGGGCTCCTGAGGCCCCCCCGCCAGGAATAGGGTTAAACGTCTCGCCTAACGGCTCGACGTTTAAAAGATTTGTTCTACCTACTTGCGGTTTAATATATAATCACCCTGTTTTTCAGTTGGAACGGTAGTTAATGACAAAAAAAGGTTCAATATCTATATAATGTCGTTTATGACGTTGCACATGGTTCAAAGCGCAAAAGTTGAGCATCTCTCTTGCACGGAATGAAGCGATACGAGCACGACTCCATATGCAAACGATAGTCTTAAAGGAAGGGTGCCACCTTCCGAAATTTTTGTTCTATGAATCTATTTTACTTATTTGAATTTTTAGACGTGGTTAGCGCGTCCACAATATACAAAAAACCGAAACATTGCATTTAATACATTGGCCAAAAAAAAGATCGTTGTTTATATCACCACTACAACTCAAGGTCGTTTGATGTGGCAGCTAGGACGGCTGGCATATCCTGTTGTCATGGCAACATATCATTCTGCCATTTGCATTGATGGCGCAACTGAGACAAAAAGATGAACAAATAAAAAGGAAGAAGATAACATGATTTGAACTAAAGGTTTCATCAAAAGAACATCAGAAAGAACATCAGAAAAGAACATCAAATAAGTCGAGTAAAGGTTTTTCCTTTACAATGCTTAAGAGATCTATGGAACCCTTCACCCTTCATGCAACTTACTAGAAAAACTTCCCAATTAAAATTTTAAAACTTAAGTGTATACCATAAAGAAAAAATATACCCTTTCAAAATGATAAAACATGCTTCAAAAGTATAACTTTTATACATACCTTTGCTGATTTCATGTTTTATAAAATACCCTTAACACGACGAGGAAATAGTGCTGAAGATTTTTGCCTGCCCGAATGCTGGCAGCAAAACTCGCAAATGATAACTTCACGTGCGGATTCAATGCTGACCGTCTCGAGCATAGGTAAGTGAAGCCGGTTTTTAGGTTCATGTGAGGCTAATCTTGTAAAAACTGCGTTGTGTCCAAAAGGTGGCACCCTTCCTTTAAATCATTTTTGTCATCAAAACAAATTTTAATATGTCCCTTGTTCGTTGTTGAATTACGATGGTGAGGTCGCGTCATTGACCTAGATTTACGTGAACTTTATAGAAAATTACGAGACAGAAAAGTTGCAAGGTCTCGGAAGAATATGAAGTCCTGTGAATTCTATTTATCTGCAAAAGTTGACCTAGCAATGACGGAGTTGCCAAGCCGCAATATTTTAGGACCGAGTGAATTCTTTTATGGCGTCAAAGGTCAGTGACTCGACGAGAATTGAAAATGTAATTGGTCGTTGGTGTCACCAGAGAATCGGCTTGAATCAAGTCAGGTGTGCTATTTTCAGCTTTCTATGGTTGCCTTGTTGAGAGCAATCGCAAGAAGTCTGGGGTAGGTAACACCCGTCAACCTCAACCATGGAAAGTTATGCTTTTGCGGAGTGACCTTCAAAGCTAGTGCGCCCCATGCACTGTCGTTGTTTCTGCTTGCTTGCTGTCGGTTTTCCAATATATGGAAGCCAGTTACAGGCGTCTCTTAGTCTCTCATTGGCCAATCGCACTCACCACGTGTGGTTCATCAACGACCAATGAGAAGATGAGAAACGCCAGCAAACTGACAGCATGCTGATTTGGTGATCCAACAGCGCCCTGACCACACCCCTCCCATCTATCGCTGACAGCCTGCTCGGTAAATCGTCTCGAGACGCGACTGAGCCAGGCCCTTCGACCGGTTACCGCCGCCGGCATAATTTCGCCTGATTCCGACTGCACCGCTGAACACCACACTGCGGCGAGCGACCCCGCTGTCAGACTCGGGCCGAACGCAACCCCTCCCCTACCCCCTCTCCAGCTGTGGCGAGGGTGAGGGTATTCACCGCATCAAACCTACAGGCCGCCTGGACCCTTATCTTGAGACCAATAGTACTTATTGGAGACGACTGACGAGCAGACGCGCCTAACAGCTGATTGGAGCACGACCCCATTATACCCGGACGAAGTAGGTGCCTGTTTGATCTTTAATTTGTTTATTGAACTTGGTTTTGTTTGTCCATGATTGTTTCATATCCTCATTTAATCATCAATGTCTTGATCTAGTCATTTTGTATGTGTTATCCTGTTTATGTGTTGCGACTGAATCTGACCGAATGTTGTTGTGTGTGTGTGTGTGGTTTTTTGACAGTTTTTACGGTCATTGGTCATCAGTATTGACCATCTCCACATCGAGGCTGCAATAAACCTTTTAGTTCGATCCAAGTTTATTTTGAGTTGCAGTTTGATTAACGGCGATGGACGATGGCGCTATCAATGCGTGTTGCGAGAAGAACGAGATCAATGTTAGTGGTATTTGTCTGCGGTGCGGCCGTGCTAATTTGAATGCTTTGGATGGTAGGCTAATCATGGCTTACAAAGAGCCACGCGTCTTTTATGAGTACGATGAAAGCGTCTGCGATGCACACTGCATCGCAATATGATATGATATGATATGATACACATGCGTATCATATTCATCAGCGCAATATGTGTACTTAGTGGTACATACCTACATAAGATGAGAAGGAATTTCAAAAACTTACCCGGCTACGCTGACTATCTTTTGTTCTTTTTGTTTGATGACATGTTTTATTTGTTTTAGGTATACAGTTCTTTGTCCTTGCTGTTTTGTTGAACTTGACATCATTTCGTGATGAAACTGGAAAAATAGTAATCGAGCCTTTTCGGCCATTTCTTTTTCAATTTTTGGAAAGCCCTGCAATACAAAAGCAGGGTTGAGATGAATACTTTGCTTGAAACGCGCCTTCTATCAAATAAATAATGCGCCCAACATCTCAGTCACTTGTTTATTTATTAGATCAACATCGACTCGTTTGATTGGCCGCAGTTAATATTTTGAACGTTTTTTTCGTGAGTTAAACAGTTGTACGTCGAAAGACGAAAAAAATATTTCGAACGCCGTAACACTTTCAGTGTAACCGATTACGGTAGCTATTTGTACCGTCTACTGTCACCATCCGGTATCCACTGTCCACCGTCCACTATCCACCTTTCCCTGTCCACCACCACCCACCATCCACCATCTACCATCCACATTCCCCACCGTCCACTGTCCACAATGCATGTTGTATGTATGGTATGTGGTTCCACATCTTCACAGATCCGTTCGTGAAAAGACAGCCTCGTCGCCAACAAGCACAGCATCAATCCCCTTCGGCTTACTCATGGGATTAGCTCCAGTGTCGTGTGTTGTCGAATGATTAGCTTCAGTGTTGTGTGTTGTCGAATGCACTTTAGGAACAGAGCTTGGCTCACCAGCTGCCTCATTTCATCAAACCTCACTGTGACATTTGGACATAAGTGGAGGCGGAAATGCTGGCTGTGTTGCTATGGTGAGTTGTGTTCTCGTTGCTATGGCAACTGTGGACAGGTACAGAAAAACACCCGTGACAATGCGCTGAACTGATTATTTTGATATTTGTTGTCTAGTGGCCTTGTAGCAATTTAGTTCCTATCACGTCACGTTGCTATGACGGCTTGAAAGCGTGTTGCCCACGGCAACTTGCCGTGAAACTCTTTCCAGCAGGTTTCCATGGTGACGGGAGGCCTATCGTTATCGACGATGGGTGGATTCGCCCGTCCCTCGCTGCTCGCACTGCGCTGGGGTGCGGGATGACAATGGCTGAGCCGAACCCGCAGTCAGAGGTGACCTGTGGCCCACTGAGAGCGGCTATCACTACACGGACCGCCGAGTCATTAACAATTATACCCGGATTGACATTAACATTACCGATGATTGAAATAGGGTCAGGCATCGACTACAGCTTCCAATTGTTTAAGTCGGACAATGTTTTTTTTTTTTACAAATGGGTTGAGTTAATGCTTTGTCAGAGTTACATGGTTTGTCGAAATTAAAACACTGTCTTTTATCGCACTACAAAATGCTTATCGGTAAAACTCGAGGAAAGGAATCGAAAGAAATCGTATCGAATTAAGAGGTACTATATTAGGGAATAATTCGGGGCTGCGAGGCCAGTCTATGCGTGTCGTACCCCCGTGTACGTTGTGTTCACCGACACGGTTGTTTACACTTACGGGTGATGGGAAACAGGGACGGGTTATTGTCTGGGTTGAACGATTGAATATGCAATTATGATTGATCGGATGGCAGTCGGGCCTAAGCTCACTTTAAACGTGCGAGTAGGATTATTGGCTAAAGCATCAGTGGTAGGGGACGTTTAACGTTGGTGATTTAGAGGCGGTTAATTTTAGCGATTGGTTTGTTCCGGAACGGTAGGTTAAAACGGCTGGGTTATAGGGGGAAACGCCATGAGGGCGCGGGAAACGTCATGAGGGCGCGGGAAACGCCATGAGGGCGCGGGAAACGCCAGGAGGGCGCGGGAAACGCCAGGAGGGCGCGGGAAACACCATGTAGGTTTTACTTTAGGTTCTCTATGAAAGTTGATAATCGACGGCTCAACAATGGTGATCGCGGGCGACGCGCGCAGCATGTTTTGCTCTTGGATGGTCGTTCTTGTTCGATGCCTCGGGCTGTTTCTATGGCGTAAGACGGGCAAAATAAATAGCCGTGTCGCGATCATGGCTAAGGCTCAAGGGAGAGGGGAAGAGAGTTGGACTCTACAAAGCAGGGAAAATCCGGCCTGGCATTAGATTCTCCCTTGATGTTAGGTTTTAGGCCTCCGCTGTCGTTTTTACTACATAGCTTAAGGCGGAGACGGGATCGATCAGAAAAGACAGATCATGCCTGCGATCGTCCAACTTATGTCGCCACTGAACGAGACGTTGGTGAAATTGTAAGGATAGATTAGGATCAGTGCTGATATTTAAGAATTATTCGGGAAAGGGGAGGTTGTGACTATTTTGTTTTTGTTTTGTTTTTATTTTGGGAACAGGCTGCTCATGTGTCCTATCTTGGCGGCAGGGTGATCCGCAGCCTAATACACCAGCTACGTTTTACATGGGCAGGGAAATGACATCTAATAAGCTTGCATTAACTTGTCACTGTGCACCACTGAGGGAGAGTTAGGTAAAAAGGGAGGGAGCGGACTGATAGTCTGGCGTTTTGCGTGTGTGTGAGATGTGTGTTTGAGTGCATGATTATGCTACGTTAGGTTATATTTTTAGGTTAGGTAGGTTAGGTTAGGCTAGGTTAGAGTGAGTCGAAGTGTGAATGTGGTATATCCAGTGGGAGGTACCCCTCCGTGCAGTGGCCGGGATGTGTGATGTAAAGTGTCGTTTTTTCTGTTTCAAGTAAACGTATTTAAAGCGGGGGTCCCAACCGGTTGAGAGAGAGAGAGAGAGCCCGGAGCAACCAACCTGAGTAAATTATCCTCTTTGAATGCCCATAACCCAATGACCCATCACCGTACAGTGTAGCAGCCTATATGCCCCAGTGACTGACCAGCCTCGCAAACAAAACAAAATAAAATATTGTTCAATATTGTGAGACATGTTTATAAAGTCTGATGGCCAAGAGTTGCGAACGAAAATTATAATTAAAATCTAAATCTTTTTGTATTTCAGACGTTTCGACAACACTGTGCCATCGTCAGTAATTGATATAAAATATTTCCTAAAGTCACAAATCACATTTTAAAAATAACATCAGCATTAAGAAATTACACATGGTAATGACATTTCGGTATTTTTACATTCGATCACGGTCGTTCCTCACAAGCGTGCTCCGTTTCAGCAAGGATAATCTGGCTGTCGCTACTGCCATCGAATAAAATCCCCCTCTTGTGTTAAGTGTGTTCTTGGTCTTGATGTGTGCAGCCTCTAGTGCCCTCCTGATATTTTTGTTCATACCTTTCTCTAAAATTTCAGCCCCTTCCCACCTTGGTAAGTGCCCGGCCTCATCCACATGAACCACTATCGCATTACTTAACACGTGCCCCCTCACGTCTCTTCTTCTAATAATAATAATTTTCGTTCGCAACTCTTGGCCATCAGACTTTATAAAAATAAAATATCTTGCAGCCGAGCCCCGCTACAGTACACTTAGCAACGTTTCCATCGGTATTTGTGGATAGTTTTTATTGTACACTCCACAACATTTTACTGGATCGAGTTAGAACACACCGCAGTAACTACTGCTGTGGATACTTGGTATCGCAGTGCTTTCCGGTCATTGGTAAATGAAAAGTCGTGAACGGTGAAAAGATGCTGCCATATTCGAAATCAGTAGATACAACTCTCCATATACCTGTATCTGTTTTACGGCCAAAACTTATTAGGATTAGGTATGATACAGATGTTGAATGGCCAAAATCATAATTTTATCGAATTTAAGTTCACGTGCAGGAGCTTAAAGCTCGTCTCGTTCTCCTATTTACCAATAAGTTTTCAGTCCCACAGTGAATGATAAAGTTATATCATTTGGATATCTCCTTCAGCAATGTCATGTTTACTGAGTAGGTACTGACCCAACACCGAAGAAGTCACCATCGGAATAAAAATACTTTGGATACCTTGACCTATGCTGATTCGTGCAACATTCGAGCTTTGAATGAATTCTGCAAGCTCTTTTCCTCATTCTACTCAACATTTTTTCCTGCTGTTCGACTTTTGTCCTTTTTCCTGTCCGAGTCCAACTGTCCCATTCTGTCGTTCTTCCTCTGGTGCCCCCCCCCCCCCAGGTGGTGCCCCTGGGATCGCCTCTGGCACCGGGCGGCTATCAGCTGATTGGCAGTGACGTCATCATAACACTGGCACCTGTGTGCCAGTGTCGATCGCGACGGTAGTGTTGTGATAACCGCGCCGGTGGAAGGTGGACGGCGAGTGGTGGATTGCGGACGGTGGACGGTGGATTGTGGACGGTGGATGGTAGATTGTGGATGGTGGACGGTGGAAGGTGGATTGTGACGGTGGACTGTGGACGGTGGGTTGTGGATGGTGGACGGTGGATTGTGGAAGGCGGATCGTGGACGGCGGACGGTGGAAGGTAAACGGTATACGGTGGATGGTGGGCGGTGTGTACAGTGGAAGGCGGATTGTGGACGGTGGATTGTGAAAGGTGGACGGTGGACAATCCACAGTGGGCTCCCAACCCATCGCCGGTAGTCTAGTGGTAAGCACTACTGATTATCATACACATGCAATCGCCTATCATGAATGTCAAATATCCCTCACTGGCCCATTAACTGACGGGTAATTTTGCAAATCATCAGGGCGTCACCACCATGGAATCACTTCCAACGCTTCCGTGACGCCCGGTGACGGCACGCGGCTCTGCGTGACGCTCGTAACGCCCGGTTTATAGCGCGTGACTGGTAACGGGGCGGACTTGTGACCCAATGTGACTGAGTTGGGCGCAGTGTAAAGTGATTAGTGCTAGAGGGAGGATCTCGTAAAGTGTGTTTCACGTGAAGTGTTCTGTTGGAGTAGAGGCGGTACGTGCCGGGTTGGTATGGAGGACATGCTCGATCGGGTAAGGGTGAGAGACCTGTGAACAGCGGGAGAGATATTGTTAGATACCCGGTGAGATACTCAGTGAAATACCCAAGGAGATACCCGGTGACATACCGTGCGAGATACTCACGAGGTACGCAGTGACATACCGGTTAGGTACCCGGTTAGATACCCTGTGTACCCTGGTACGTTCCTGATGATATATTTGGTCAGAGATCAGTATCAAATCATTGAGATAGTCGCTGAGGGATAACAATTACGTAAGTGATCATTCGAAAACATTTATTCGCGTTCTTGGAATGGTTCAACATTGGTCATTGATGTATATGTTACAGGCAATGTGTGGAATCAGGCATTCTATAGAATGCCTGACCGACCAGGCATTCTATAGAATCCCTAGGTATTCTATAGAATGCCTGACCCACCAGGGATTCTATAGAATCCCTAGGCATTCTATAGAATGCCTGATTTTCAGGCATTCTATAGAATGCCTGGGAAATATACGTATCTTACCAACAAATGAGTGAAGGCTGTATAAGATTATGAGTGCGAACCGATATGCAACGTTATTATTTCTGCCAGGCTACCTTGCGGTCAGCTATGTTAAATGCTCATTCAGTCAATTTTTCATGTCAGGTATTCAATCTAACCTTATTAGGTCAAATGGTAGATCATCTTTTAGGCTTTCATTCGGAGAGTACTGAGTATTCGTCTCGACGCTAGAAAGACGATGGTGTTGATGTCATTATCGGAAACGCATTTGGTCAAAATTCCGCGAAGAAAAAAGTTTGCAAAGCGTCCATTTTTGGAGGATTTGCCCCCTGGAAGACATAGCATCGATTTACGGCCAAACTGGAGAAAATGCAGTTTCGAGTCAAAAATGGCCAATGACCTAAAAATGGCTTAACTACATAGTTGTTTTAGATTTGGCATCCTTAGGAACATTGCCAAAGCATTACTGGAGTCCAATTTCATTATTTTGACGACCGTTCGAACACCGCAAGGCTCAGAAGTCAAGTTGGAAGGGGAGATCGAACAACACCTAATCCGGCTCTTGTTACGGCCGGGCCACCGCCCGGGCGTCGAATAATGAACCATTTATTCAGTTTCTTCCCTGACATTGCAGTGTAGGTTAAGCTTAGCTGCCCATGTATATTTAGAGTAGTTACACGAAGTGCTTATGACGATGTAAGATGGTGCTTTTTTGTTATATTTCTCACCGTCATTTCTAGCATCAGAACAAACCCATCGTAATTTGTAAGCACTTTCGATTCTAGCTTACGGTTCACCCGCCCAGCCAACACTCCACTAGCCCTCCGAGGGTAACCGTTTGAGCGACTGGTTGGCCTGTCCCTTGCGCCGTGGCTCTCCCGTGCCAACGGGATTGGATCAGTTGCTGCTTGCGGCGCACCATTTGGTGGCTGGCATAGCCCAATTTCTCCCTCGCTTCCTCTCATATATCTCATTGCCCTGAAATGGTTTCAGGCGACGACCGGCCTAATTCAACAAAGAATTTTGAAGTGCTGTTTGGGACAATCAGAATACTTGGGCATTCTATAGAATGCCTGGGAGCTTAAGCCAGGCATTCTATAGAATGCCTAAGCAGTCAGGGATTCTATAGAATGCCTAGGGATTCTATAGAATGCCTAGGGATTCTATAGAATGCCTGGTCGGTCAGGTATTCTATAGAATGCCTAGGCATTCTATAGAATGCCTGATTCCACACATTGCCTGTAACATATACGTTACGTATAGCATATATCTCCCTAGCATACGTGCGTTTAGCTGATGGCCTTTCTTTGCCGCATTCGCCCGGTTGCCACCAGTGAAAAATGATTGATACGTATATTCTTTTAAATTTTACATCATTATTATGACTTTTTTCCTGTGTGCAATGTTTGCCCAAACTCGACTTCGACTTGTAGACGGGCTTTGTTTCATGCAAACATCATTCTGCCGGGCTTTGTATTTGTAAATTATTCATATCCAACATCAAAATGAGACATACAAGCATTGCAATGTGAACAGAAATGCGTTACATATAGCCGGACACGCTATTATACCTTCGAATGCATTCCCATGAATCAGACCAAAAAAGAGACAACGGAGACAAGAGGCCAGCTGTCTCTCAGCCTCACACCTGTCTCACAGTTGTCGCCTCCCCCTCGCCCCCCCCCCCCCACTTACACACACTGACAGTATCGGTTCGTGCCCCGAGGCGCTGCCTGGGGCCGGTGGCATGCGGGCTATGCTAATAAGGACGACTGGTCCGTGTCTCCGCATGATAATATCGCCCGTATTGTTTTCGGTCACTGACGTGACGACGGTTAAGGTTGGGGTATTTCAATATGGAGACGGAAAATGTGACGACAAAAAGAACTAGATTGCATCTCTTGGGTATACCGTATACTAGGTGTGGTGAAATCACATTTGACTAGCTTAATAAATAAAAGCACTCCGTGAAAATGTGATGAAGGTAATCCGTAAAATAGCGGAAAACTCACGATGAAAATGATGCACGTTATGTGCACGATATATAGAAGACAAGAATCCACGGACACATTTTAGGGACAAACACTTGATAAACAGCGCCTTTTGCATATCAACAATCCACATCTTTCCCTATATAGGTTAAGTTGAATCACAGACTTAATCCCCACAAACATCGCCCCTCCTTCAATAATTGCGAATTGGCGACGCTTCAAATAAAGCACGATGGCCCTCGTACTTTGATCACTGTACTAATCTTCAAATGTAGCTCGCCTGTTTTGCCGGCAGCCATTTCAGATTGTGGAACAAAGACGGCGGGTACGGCTAGGAGCCTTTTGTTTGGCCGTGTAAATGTCGCCGTAAACTGGCAACTGTTCAACTGGCAACCCCCCACTCCTGTCCCCCTCGTGTTTACATGGCACCAGCCGCGTGTCGCTACGTGGCCCAGGAGCCGAGTTAGCGGGGGGGGGGGGGGGTGTTCAGACACCCCCCCCCGTCCCGGCGCGGAAGTCGCGGAGCACCGGCCCGGCGCAGGTTAAAATTGGATATCATCGGCTTCGTCTCGTGACGGGCAACACGCTCGTTTTTTCGCGAAGCTCTAGCTCGATCAGGGGCCAAACGGCAAGGGGGGGTCCAACCGACCCCCCCCCCCCTACACATTAGAAGCTGGCAAACGCCGCACACATGCGAGGGTTAAAACTCCACACCCAAATCATTCGGCCTGGGACAATGGGGACATTCCGACACTGTTCAAGTTTGCCGACACTGTTTCGCCGTAACAATGAGACCAACCCATGATAAGGAGCAAGCAAACAGCGAACAAGTAGGCTCACCAGTCCTGACACCAAACCTGACCCAGTTTGACACAATCAGGTCGGTGTGGATGCACACACCCACAGCTAGCTGTGTAAACGGTACACATCTGAACAGCACACACTTGTGTACAGACACACGAAAAACGCCAAGACACACACAAAATACGCAAAACGCCGAGGGAGCCACAAATGATTTCGATGCAATTTTACCAATAAACAAATGAATAGTGGAAATAACCGCCGCATGGCTCACTATATACATGGACAATACACACTCACAATACACAATACACACTAGTCCGTTTTTCTTATCTTTAGACTTCACTCCAAGATGTGCAGATAACTTAGCACGTGACGTCACACAATTTGATAATAAAAATCAAGCGTCACGCTCATTGCCACTGGCTCTAAAAGCGAACACACCATATGTCTGCTGTGTATCAAGGAAATCTGAGACTTTTATATATCTTTTGAAATTTATATCCATTCGTATACAATAATATGCAATGCTCTCAAAACTTCGGCAAGGAAAACCGATCGGTGCACAAGCGAGACAAGTGGTTTATAATGTTTACCAATATTTTATTCGAAAGAAAGATGAATACCTCAAGCAAGGTGATGAGAGTGCAGCGGCTAGCATTAACGTAGCGAAGGAGACCAGCTCTGCTACTGGAGTGTCGATTGCCTCTGTTAATGCATTCAAGAGTGGAATAGAGACACATGGATGCCAGTCTCCAGCCCGCCAGCGCCCTAACAGGGGGCCACGCGAGTACTTCGACGAGTTTGACCAGTGCGCGTTCAGAAGAATGGTGCATGCCATGTACCTGGAAGGGAAAAAGGTCACTTTGGACACCATTAGAGCGGCAGTTCAGGACAAGTTCGAGCAGACTATCTCGCGCTCAACCATACGAAAGCAGCTGTTCCAAATAGGATTCAAGTTCCGACAAGTGAACAACCGAAAGCTGCTGGTTGAAAAACCTCAGGTGGTGGCAGCCCGGAACGCGTTCCTGAGACGCATTCGGAAGATTAGAAGCTCCGACCCAGAGCGCACTATAGTGTACTTGGACGAGACCTGGTATAACCAGTTTGATATGCGAACGGTCGCGTGGTTGGACAGTGACGACGTGGCCGGCCATAAGCCAGTGACAGGGAAGGGCAAGCGCCTAATCATAGTCGATGCTGGCTCGGACAGCGGCTTCACCCCAGGAGCATTCATGTGTATGAGGACGGACGGCAAGTCTGCCGACTATCACACGTCTATGAACGCGAGCTGTTTCGAGGACTGGTTTCGACTCCAACTTCTGCCGAACCTGCCAGCGAATAGCGTGATCATTATGGATAACGCCTCGTATCATTCAAGATGTGCTAACAAGGCACCTACAGCTAGCTGGAGGAAGGAAGCGATCCAAGAATGGCTGCGGGTACATGATGTCAATCCTGATCCGGACTTGCGGAAGGTCGAGCTTCTTGAGCTGGTTCGCCCTCTGAAACAGACACGCGAGTATGTGTTGGACAAGGTGGCACAGGAGGCCGGTCATGAAGTACTGAGGTTGCCCCCATATCATTGCGACCTCAATCCGATTGAAATGGTTTGGGCAAACATGAAGACGCACGTCCGCCAGTTCAACAACACTGGGCATCTGAATGACGTGGAAAGGCTGCTGCTGGATAGCCGAGACGCCGCGCCACCGGACTTGTGGCGAAACTGCTGCCGCCACGTGCGAGAACTGGAAGAGGTGTACTGGCGAGCAGATGGTATGATGGAGGACATCGAGCCAGTGATCGTGTCACTTCAGGATTCGAGCAGTGACGACAGTGACAGTGAAAGTGATTGAGGGCGCATGGGACCTACGATGGCTTCGGTGAACCAAACATACCCAATATACGAGTACGACTCCTGTGTTTCCTGTCTTTTGTAATTTGTATTACGAGTTACTGGTGGTAGATTTGTAGACACTAGCGGGTAATACGAGCAAAACATGTCATCACATTGAAATAGTATGTATATTTGTTAATTTCGATCAATGCTGCATTCATCGCTAAACACACGCTCATATAGCCAACTCGTGTTGGTAGCCTGCGCCGCTGAACACGCATGTCCTGCGGGTTGCCTACCTCCACAGGCATAATTCATCTCCGCCTCTCGTCACGCAGTCTAACCCGTCCACATGATACTTCGTGAGGATTACAACGTCACAGTCAATACTATCGAAAACGCGTTCACTCGAATGTCTGCGATAGCGAACCACAAACCAAGTGCTTCACGACAGTCGCCAGAACTTGTTACGAGCCACACGCCGAGCTCCTTCAAGAATTTCCTTGCATTGGGTCCGCACTCGCAGTCGCACGCACCTGCGGTTTCAAAAAACTTCGGCTGGAACCAAGCCCTATAGGTCTTGAACTAAAGTCACTGATGATGACTTGTGTCCATTTGCAGAATAGTTCATTTCCAAGTGATATTCGCTTTTATAGGTACCCTTTAATTCATCGGATCGATAGTTCGGTTAGCATACCAAACTTTATCCAACTTAATTTTTGTAGCAGGTAGGTATAAGTACCTACCTATTTATGTAATACACATTTGTGAGACTACAAATCTGCACTTGCCGCACCCAAGAGCGCCACTCTCCAGGCTTCAAGGCAATATTTTCTGTTTCCGAAGGGCTTGATTTTTTCTAAGCCATGCTTTGTCTCGTGCATATCTTGCGAAACATCTTGGAGTGAAGTCTAAAGATAAGAAAAACGGACTATACACATTACACATACATGCCCAGGTACAGTGCAAAAGTCATATTAGGCATAAAGCCCGCCAACACATAGCATAAAGCATACAAAGACGTGAACTCGGGCAACACACAAGCACACAAACACACACACAAACTGGCACGCACGATAAGTAATGTAGTTCAGGAGGTCACCGCGACAAGCACTAGTGTACACGGAGCGATAGGTCAACCGCCAGTTCGACTCAAACCGTCACCTCCTCCGCTGAACGATGTCCTTGGGTGGGGCTGCGGGGTGGATGGTGTTCGGTGACTCCGACTCCGACGCCGGGTCGAAGCTGTCGACTCGGGCCAACTCCGACTCCGGTCAGAAATGTCGACTCCGACCGACTCCGATCCCAGCTCCGACCACGGAGTCGAAGACGATACGGAGGCGATGGGGTTTTCTGTGACTCCGACTCTGACTCCGACTCCGACTTCCAAAAGTCAACACCGACACCGACTATGGGCAGCACTGTCGACTTCGATCGACTCTGATTCAGACTCCGGCTTCAGAGTCGAAGTCGATGTGGACTGGATGGATTTTTCGGTGACTCCTACTCCGACCCCGGGCAGAGCTGTCAACTACGACCTATAGGTCGGAGTTAACCCCGAAATGGAGTTAACTCCGTTTCGGAGTTACTTCGGTTAAAGGAGTTAACTAACGGAGTTACTCCGGTTCCGCCGCTCCGTGACCTTGAGTGGCTCAAAAGGAGGTTGATTAACTGATTCGAGCCGACTGACCCCAGCTGGTGAAGAATCGGGAAAATGAGGCAGACCTATGCAGTATGTGATGATGTAATTCATAAGGAAACGGCGGTTATCACGCTCACTGGGTCAGTCGTATAGTGGAAGGTTAGAACTGGCTGGCTGTATCGATTGTGACGATGGGTGTGGGATGTGTAGGTGGATGCAGGCAAACCATTGAGTTGGTATGTGCCTATGCTTGTGTCTTCTTTTTATGAATCTACACGTTAAATGGGGTCGGCAAGATCGGTGATTGTTGACATCTGTCACATGATACACTGCCAAAATCACCGGTCCCATGATAAATGCGAGTATAATTTGTTTAAAATAAATGGTAGCCCCTACAAAGCAGACGCTCCTGAACGCATTTTCACATTATCCTATTTTGATAGCCAATACCACGGATGCCATAAATGCCCGATAGCTATTAATAATGGAACAATGTACTAACTGGTATATTCCAGATGTTATTTATATATTGTGCTATCGATATTATGTCTCTCCCCCCCCCTCTCTCTCTCTCTCTCTCTCTCTCTCTCTCTCTCTCTCTCTCTCTCCCTCTCATTAATCCCTCTGTGTGTGGGTACGAGTGTATAGAGACCAGAGGAAGCATGTCCTGCCACACACACTGCCCCCTCCCCCTCTTCCTCCCCCTCCCCCCGGGGACCGTGCCACGAGCCCAAACAGTAGCGACCGGCGGTGAGGGCTGCCAACCGCGCCAGAAATGTCGCAGATGTGCCAAAAATGCCCTGTCAGTGTAGTGGGTTCTGGGTAGCCTACCTCCGCGAGGCTGAGCTCTCTCAGAGGAAGCTATTATGTCGTTAGGAATAGATGCTGACATATAGGTGACAGTTTGGTAAATGAGTCCGAATATCACTTTGGCGGTGATGGTAGCGGTGGTATGTGCTTTGATTTAGGTTGAACTTTTAGAAGATTGCCCTTGACTATATTTATGCTGAACATAGGATTTATCTTATAGAGACGTGGAATTTCTGTAGATAAACAAACATATGTTTTTGTTTAACATTTCTGTGGTAGTCATGGAGACGATGCATTGGCTTTTGAGACTACGAACACTGCAAAGGCGCTCGTTTGGCAGTGCACCACCTCCCTCCCGACCTGGCATCGCCCCTGCTGCTGGGACTATGAAACTGCAAAGACGCTCCTATAAGGAGGAATGCCGCGCTTTTTCAGTTCTATTGTCTGCTAGTTTTCCTCGTCCGGTAGGTACACCTTTGTTCGGTCTGCCATTGCTCCCATTGCTGCAAAAAGGTGTATGTAGGCAGGAACAGTAATGGCCATGATGAGCGTTTGGATAGAAAGTAGGCCGTATTTTCCCTGTGGTGGGTGCCATGCATTAGCTGGCAGGCGCGGATCCAGGGGGGGCGACGGGGGCGGCCGCCCCCCCCCCCCCCCGACATCCGAAAAAGGCGCCCATAGCCCGCGGCAGAGAGGGCGCCCCGAGCAAAACAGAGGCGACACAGCAAAGGTTGAGCAGAAATAGGGCGCCTCCAGCAGAAGTTGGGCTCACCAAGCAGGAGAGCGACGCCCAATTACCCATTCCCAGCAGATCAGAGTCGCCCCAGAAGCAGATGGGCGCCCCCAGCAGAAGAGGGGCGTCTTATTACAATAAAAAGATGCCTTCTGTTCAAGAGGGGCACTCCTGGCAAGAGAGGTGTCCCCCTGAAGAGGAGCGACACCCCAGCAAAAGAAGAGAGGCGCCCCCATTCCAAGAAGAAGAGGGGCGCCCTAACCGCAGATAGGCGCCCCAACAAAGAAAAAGAGAAGCCCCATAATAAAAAAAAATGGGTGCCACTGGCAGAAAAGGGGCGCCCCCGGCAGCGGAGGGGGCCCAGGAGGAGAAAGGAGCCTCCAGCAGGAGATGGGCGCCCCAGCAAAGGGGGGCGCCCCAGCAGAAGAGAGGAGCCCCTTGCAGGAGAGGGGCGCCCTCAGCAGAAGAGGGGCGCCCCAGCAGAAGAGAGGCGCCACAGCAAAAGTTGATCAGAGATGGGGAGCCTTCAGCAGAGGTTGGGCTCGCCAAGCAGGATAGGGGCGCCCCATTGACAATATCCGGCAGAAGACAGACGCCCCAGCAGCAGATGGACGCCCCCGGTAGAAGAGGGGCGCCTCATTACAAGAAGAAAAGGAGTATATTCTGCACAAGAGGGGCGCCCCTGAGGCAGCGGAAGGGCAACCCCAGCAGAGGGGCTGTGCCCAAGTAAAAGGAGACTGGTGCCCCGCTCCGAGCAGAAGAGGGGCGCCCAAGCAAAAAGAGGAGCCCCATAAGAAGAAAAGCGATGCCTCTGGCAGGAGAGAGACGTCCCCCGCAGTGGAAGGGCGCCCCCAGAATTGAGGCGTCTCTAGCAAAAGATAAGTGCCCCTGCAGGAGAGGGGCACCCCAGCAAAAGTTGGGCAGAAATGGGGCGCCCCCAGCAGAATTTGGGGTCGCCGAACAGGAAAGGGCCGCCCCATTCACAGTAGAAAAAGGGACTCCCCAGCAGCAAAGGCGTGCCCTAACAGAAAAGGTGCACTCCCAGTAGAAGCGGGACGCATCAAGAAGAAGAGGGGCACTTCTGCAAAAAAATGGGCGTCCCAGATAAGTGGGCCGCCTACAGCAAATTGGTCGTTCTTAGAAGAAATGAGGCGACTTCAGCAAAGTGAGCCTCCCCATGACGGATTGGGCGATCCAAGCAGAGGTTGGGCGCAAATATCTTTAAAACGGCGGCGCTGCGCGCAGCCGGAAACCTAGGGGAATATTTGCGGAAAACCTAGGGGGACGTGACAACGCACGGCGTGGGTTTTAAACTCTCGATTTTGACGACGGTTTGGCGCCCCCGGATTGCCAGGTCGCCCCTATTTCAACTTGCCGCCCCCCCCCCCTCCCGAAAATTCCTGGATCCGCCCCTGTTAGCTGGGGATGGTTAGGCCATATATTGTGCTTATATAACGCCGCCTGCAAATGTGTAAAGCTTGGTTTCCTGTTTTCATCGCAATAGCAATGCAAAGCCGTTAGGGCAAGCAGGACATGGTAGAAAGGAAGCTCGTTTTGTAGGCAGCTTATATGAACATTCAGCGCTACTTGCACATGCATTATGTATACATTTGTGGCACATATACATATGCACACATAGGCGGTGGAACGGGGAGGGCACCGGCCACCGGGGCACCGTGCCCCCCTCTGATTTTGGCATTTTAACATTAGCCCTATGGGCGTTGGCCGTTGCCTGGAAAGAATGGGATCAAAAGTCGTTAGTGCCCCCCCCCCCCTTAGTTGAAGTGTTCCGCGGCTACTGTACTCGTAAGCACATACATATGTACATGCTTTTAGCATACACACAGTGATCAAGGTATTTGTTACCGCAAGCTCTGTATTTGTATTCTGTATTTGAATTTATTATCGTTTTTATATTTTTATATTTTTACGGGCAAAAGTGTTCTTATTTAAGAGCTTGAATTCAGTGGTTGCAGTGGGCGAAGTGTCGGTATCAATGACCGCGCCAGTTGCAGAGTCCCTTCTGATGACCTTGACCTCCGCCACCTATCAGGAAAATCCGTGCAGTTTAACTAGTTTGATTTGGTTATGTAATGCAGTAATTGGGTCAGGTCTGTCGCATACTGCAAGATATCAATGCAAATTGAATGTATCGTGGGCATTTTGACAATTAAAGCCAAAGGAGAGAATTGATCGCACAATCAAGGACATCGTTCACCAAATTTGACACTACATGTCGGCCAAGCGGTGACTGATAGGTGGTGACCTTTATGATTGCCTTTCCGCCGATATCTCTATCATTTCCAGTGAAAATAAAGTTCCTAGCGCATTTGATGTAACACTTGACTTGAATGTTGTATTTATTTCAATCGAAAATGTGAAATTTAATAACTATCTTTTCTCTTTTACAGGTTTAGCTTCGATCGGCGTTGAGTATCTTCCTGAAAATCTCGGGGTCTCATAAGGATTCGGCTTCATCTCCTACATCAGCATATGCGAAAAGCCGTTGACAATTTATCACGAGAACACTGCAAATCGACCATTTTCAACCCTTCAACAAGGTATGCTAGACTGGAGGAAGCCGAATGTTCTGGTGCGATACTGCCTTCTTTGTAACGATACATACATATGTAGCTAAAAGTTGCAAGAAAAGTTATTCACTTTTGGAATGATGAATACAAAATGTTGTGTTTTTATGGTAAAAAAATACCGCCTTGGCCCTTGGATACACATGAATATGATGTACAACATAAAATATATGTGTTTTTTGATAGAGCACATAGAAAACGTTTGATTCCTAAAGCCGCTTCAGTGCTATAGAACGTTTAACCCTCGCATGTGTGCGGCATTTGCCAGCTTCTAACGTGTAGGGGGGAGGGTCGGTTGGACCCCCCCCCCTTGCCGTTTGGCCCCTGATCAAGCTAGAGCTTCACGGAAAAACCGAGCGTGTTGCCCGTGATGAGACGAAGCCGATGATACCCAACTTTAAGTTCTTAGGTCATTGGTTGACCTTCTAGGTCAGGTCAATGACCCAAAAGTCGGGAAAATCGGGACCTGTTAGAAAGTCGTAAAGTGTGGCTGCTATGGTTTTTTTCGGGGTGCTGATCACGAATATCGTGTTAGTTTTAATCACAGATGATGTCTTCAAGCATTTAGACCAGGTCGGGGCAGGTCAGGTCAGATCAACCAGTACGGCTACTACGAATACCCATGACGGGTATTCGTAGTAGGTGTCAACCGCCTCTGACAGCTTCGTAATATGTTACGAAGGCACCAAAACTACTTCGTGAATGTTTAAACAGTTTCTAAATTCGAATTCAGCTCCAAAAACTAGCCTAGCAACATGTAAAACTCGAAAAAGTGAACCGAGGTCACCAAAGGTCAATGACCTGACCTGACCTTCAGGTGACTTTGACATCCACCCTAATGCATGGGAGCAACATCGAATCACATCTTTGAACGTTTTACGAAAATCTTGCAAACGCGCGGCTAATGCGAGCCGACATACGCCAAATCGCGATTCCGGCCAAGCACGGCCTCGGGAAATAGGTCACAGGTCAAAGGTCACTTAGGTCAGGGTCATGAAATTTTCAGGGTAGGTGTAAAAGTAATCAACTCGAGGGCACTGAAAGTGTTGTCGCGATCGGCCGCTTTTTGCGTGAGTTATTCGCGAAAAACCATGGTAGGTGTCATCCGACCCCCCTACACATATGCGAGAGGGGTCACAATTTCGTTTATTTAATGCGGGTAGTATAAGATGTAGCGTGTGCCGACCGTATATTCGGCTGAGTGATAAGCCATAAACAAATCTAACTTTTAACGACAGTGTTAGCCATACAGACCAAGCGTTATGATTGAGCGACAAAATCAATGCCACAACAGCATTTTGGTTCAGTCATAGCTAATGCTGATTTTTGTGGCATGTTTTGTCTCAAACAAACGAACCATTTTGACCAGCGCTATCAATCTTGCTCTGAACGCAATCAAAGCTGATTTACCCAGCAACCGAAGATTTAAAATAAAATAATGCATTTTTTTTCTTTTCCAACACTGTTGTATTCAGGCAGCACATGGGTTAAATGCCCCTGCAACCCCCCCCCCCCCCACCTGAAGCTTACTACACCTTTTTGCATTTGAATTCAACCATTCGCCATAACTGTTTGAGGAGCCATTTCGACAATCGGCATTGAGCACAACTATTCCGGCGTGGTGTGTTTCATTTCAGCCATTCGGCAAAACAGATTGAACACTGAAATGAGCGATCTGCAAAACAGTTTAGCAGTTCGCCAGACTTCGGCATAGAGGGAGCCAGCTCAGCATGTGACGAATAGTTTCGACCATTGACGACGATTTGTTTTGCGCACTGTTGAACCATTCGTTCAATGTTGAATTGTAGAGGAAGATCGCCGAATAGTTTTGCACAATGGTGATTCTTTGTGACCAACCGCCCATTTGTAGCGCCACCTATATGGCGAATGTGTACAAATGTTTTGCCCAATGGTCAAATGCTAACGCAAAAAGGTGTATTACCATCTATTACCTAACCTGCTCTACCTGCAGCGCCTGAATTAGATAAAATTACCATTTTTGAAGAATAGAAAGAAAACTCAGCAATTTTTATGAACATTTTGCGTTAAACTGCGTAACAGTGCACGTTGCACAATGATTCACAATACGAGTAGTTTTAGTTTATTTGGTGAAGTTTCTTTAAAGGTACTCGTGTGTCCTCACAGCGTCTAAGACCGAGTTTCTACAGATTTGCCAGTGTTTTCGAATAAAATAATTCAGAAAACGAAGACCCACTTCTGTAAACTGGGCCCCCTGATAGACACTCATCTTGGACAAAGCAACTTGCAGCTTGATGTTATCTTAGACAAAGGACCCATGGCTGTACCCATCTTCAGATGTACGACTGGCCTCTTCTAAGTATGACTACAAGGAGCAGGCTTTGTGTTAAAAAAGGTGTCGTCTATCGCCTGTGTGTGTTCTTCGTTTTGCGGGGTGCCTCAGAGAATAATCTCGGTGAGATGGCAAATGATATCGAACCAATAAAAAGGAAACGAAACATCTGCACTTAACCCAACTTAACCTTGTTTTTTTATGGCTGCGTTGGTGCCCAGTGCAATGTTTATTGTATAACACGCCTTGGTCAATAGTCAACAGTTATACCGCTACCTGCCCTTCTTACAATACTTTCTTACAAAGCTTCAAGGTTAAGGTTCATATCTTAGGTACTTCATTTCTTATAATCAATTTTCTTCCAATCTCCTCCTTTGTTCCACCCCGTCGCTGATCTCCGTTCCAGTGACGTCATATGGGCTCTATTGCGCTCCTGCTATCGACCGGGCCCGACCACAGAGATCACTCCTCGATGGAAACGTCGTTTGGCCCGCTGACTGGTGGAGTCAGCGACAAGGCCAGCTGACGTCACTGGTCGATGACGTCATTGGTGAAATTTATTGAGACGAGACATGGTTTATATAGGTTCTGTCGCCCAAAGTGATGATGACTTGCCACATTATAATTATAATTATTAGTATTTTTTGTTATTACACCTTTTTGCGTTAGCTTTTGACCATTTGCATTGGGGAAAATGTTTGTACACATTCGCCATAAAGGTGACGCGACAAATGGGCGGTTGCGATAGGCGTTATCACAAGTGTATTCGCGGCCATTGGGGCGACGTAAGAAAAGAAGAAACCAACTGGCCCCAAGAACTTTAAATTATCAGTTAGCGTGCACCTTTTCCTTGATGTGTAGAGAATTTACCATTATTTGGTACAGAAAATTGCATTTAAAATCTTCCATTTATGCTTTTTTCATCGTTTGCACAATATGTTCTTTTACTAAGCTAGAAACACTAATTAGAAATAGTTCCGGCATCATCAAGAACAATAGGGAAGGCTTGAAGTGAATAAAATAATTTAAACGGTTTTGTAATCTATGTGAAGGCACTTCTAAAGTTGCCTGTAGAAATATTGAAGGCAAAAGTTCAACTTTTTCACAAGCGGGATGTCTATAAACCTATTTAACTTGTGACAACTCAGCCGGTATTTCGTCGCCTACAGCCCAGCTTTCCCTAGTGACCGATAGAGGCGCTGCTATCGATGTCCGCCCGTGCCGCCTAACGTGGCCACAAAGAATCACCATTGTGCAAAACTACAGGGTGTCCGGAAATTGATTGCACACTGTCCATATGCCCGTATCTTGCACATGCTCCCGCCAAACCGGTTAGGGAGGGTCGCGACCCCACCCCCGTGCACCCCAGCGTGTCAGTTGATCACGTGACCCAGCAGGTGACCTGACCCGACCCATAGTGAGCGGCCACAGGTCATTTTCCGAAAGGCAGTCTTCACGCGCGGGCCCCATATCGGGAATGGTGAGGGAGCACACTTTGACGACGCGCCACCGCGCGGTTGGGATGGTTCAAGCCGGGATGACGGTAGGCGATGTTGCCCGACAAGTGGGCGTATCTCGCCGGACCCTTCATTACTGGCTAGCTCTCGACCGCAGCGGTGCATCACTGGAGAATCGTAAGGGTCGTGGGAGAAAGACTGTGCTGAGCAGAGTGGCCAAAATCGTGCTCGCCAAGGCCGTGCTGAAACGACGCCAATCGACGCGGAAACTGGCCAAAAAGCTGACTGAGAAGGGTCACCCGGTGTCGAAGACCACTGTTCACCACTACATGACCAAGTGCTTGGGTCTCAAGCCGCTAAAACTGCGCCGCCAGCCAAAACTGACCGAAGCCCAGAAGCGGAAAAGGCTGGCATTTGCCCGGGAGCGGAAGAACTGGACCATCCAGGACTGGCGGCGCGTTTTGTTCAGCGATGAGTCGGTGTTCGAGCTCATGCACCCGCCGAATCGCCAGAACGAGCGCGTCTGGGCGCACAGCAGCGCTGAAGTGCCTGCCATCGACACGGTGAAGCAGCCGCTGAAAGTCATGGTCTTGGCCATGATGAGTCATCAGGGCCTGTCGGAGCTCCACTTCGTCCCCCGCGGCCAGACCGTGACGGCCCAGTACTACGTGGAGGAGGTCCTGAAGAAGTCGGCAGCGTCGGCGATGAAGCGGAAGAGGAAGACAGGGCCGCCAACACAGGTCGAGCTGCTCCCGAAGATGTCCGAGGCGATCTTCCAGCAAGACGGCGCTCCGGCTCATCACGCCACCAGCACTCAACAGTGGTGCCGGGACAACCTCCCAGGGTTTTGGGAGAAGGGTGTATGGCCGGGCAACAGCCCTGACCTGTCGCCCATCGAGAACGTGTGGGCTATCGTGCAGAGCGAGCTCGACATGATGGAGCCGGCTACCACCGAGAAGGCGCTAATCAGGAACCTCCAGCGAGCGTGGCTCAGCATCAGTGCGGAAACACTGGATAACCTAATGTGCGGCATGCCCGACCGTATGAGGGACTGTGTGCGACTGGGTGGAGGGTATATCGGCAAATAAACCATGAAACATGCTCGTTTTGTTTCCTTGTAAAATGTACTAAAAGAGTGTGCAATCAATTTCCGGACACCCTGTATTCGGTGATCTTCCTCTACAACTCGACATTGAACGAATGGTTCAACAATGTGCAAAACAAATCGTCAATGGTCGAAACTATTCGTCATATGCCGAGCTGCCTCCCTCTATGCCGAAGTCTGGCGAACTGTTAAACTGTTTTGCAGATCGCTCATTTCAGTGGTCAATCTGTTTTGCTGAATGACTCATTATATAGATCCATTGCTTCATTTTATAACTAAAAAACGTCCGTTATTAGGCCTTAATGAAGGTATAAAGTACTTAAATCGAAGTTCAAGAAGATGCTGTCTGAGCACAATCTGGTAACATCACGTGACTTCTTTTCAGCAGATTGTATATTATTTAACCCTATTAGTGGCAGGGGGGGGGGGGGTTGTTTTTATCCACCCCTCAGGTTTTTCGGGAATATCTCCGAAACCGCTGAAGCTACGATGCTGAGATTTTCTGACTTTTCCTAAAACTAAATTGGGCACATTCCCTGAAAATTTTAAGTTCATAACTTTACCAGGGGCGGCTCCAGAGCACTGGGAATTGGGGGTCCTATTCGTGAAGCGAGTCATTTGGGCGAAGATCACGATGCTGCACCAGTTTTACGAACAGTGAATGAAAGGTATCATGTGATAACATATACAAAGTTATTGTGCATCCTCTTTTGACACGTTTTTGCTATAATAGGCGGATCCAGGCGTCCAAAAAGGGGGGTTATTTTTTTACCTCCCAACATAGGTCCCCTGACACCGCCTATGCATGACCAATACAATTTTAGTCGTTCTCTCATAAGAAAATTGTAACATAACAAGACCATTGCCACCCTTTTTAGAAACAGTACCAACAAAAACCTTATTTACTATACTTTTTGTGTACCCCCAATCTCAATGATCTGTATCCGCCTATGATTTTTGAAAATGCATATTTTTAGGATCCATGTGAATTCCTGGTTCATTCTCTATCGATCGGCAAAAGTTGTGTTAAGATTGGTTCAGAAACCTGGCCGTGATAAACAGTCTAAAATGTATCTGCAATTTGCCCGTTTTTACCCCCTCTACCCCCCCTATTGACATTTTTTAATTTTTTTTTTTTTTAGAAATGTAGATCTCGTTGAGCCAAATCGAATGCCGTTTGAATTTTGAAAATCGGCCGGTTAGATCTCGAGATATCAAGGGGGGGTCGTAAACAGCCCCCCCTGCCACTAATATGGGGTAGCCAGGGGCCTGCCACTAATAGGGTTAAGGATATATTTACACGATTGCTGCCTAAAACATCGTCAATAATACACTTGTAACATTTATCACTTCTGCTTAGTCATAACATTGCAAAACGCAAAGTTTCTCATAGCAGTCACGTGACCAGCAGCTGGAGATTGAGACAAACACTCAAAGGATTTCAAGTTTTTTAATTAAATTATATAAGTTTCATGATGAAATTGAAAGATTGTATTTTTTGCTAATGAAATACAAATTTCTGTTTGTAAAATATTTCCTAATAGGCGAAATTCTCCATATAAGAAATGTCAGTGACGTCAACGGGGCTTTACTCAAAACATCCGACCTACCTGTTTCGTATAGGTAACTTGGGTATAGTAGGTATGCACTATGCAGTGCCTTTGAATTACTTGCACATCTTGTTTGCACAAAAGACGACATATTCGCGGCTGCTCGAGAATGACCAGCTTGAAATTCGATGGGTGGCTTCCACAAGTACCTAGATATTGCATCATTAAGTTAACAGAGGCGGATCCATCTCAGAGTTTTTTTTTGGGGGGGGGGGGGCGGGCAAACCATAACAATTTATCGATTCTTTCCATGCATCGTCCATAGGCGTAATGTTAAAATTATGTCGTTTGGGGGAAATGCCCATTTTGCCCCCCCCCCCTGGATCCGCCACTGTAAGTTAATTTCCATTAGCTAGCACAAATCTTATGTTGCTGTAACATTACGGAAGCAAGGACTTCTCTGAGAAAAAAAAACTTTAAGTAATCAGTTTGGAAAACATGCTGAAAATAGGTTCTGTTCGGGGGTTCATGTTTGGCTTATTGCACAAAATATAGCTCCGTTACATACATTGCTTATTCCACAATGTCTGCTGGTAAAGTAGCAAAGTTTACACTGAGTAGGAAGGTCGTGTTACTTGAAAACACAAGGTAGGTATTTATAAGTACAAATCACAACTCACTTTACCATTGCCGTAATCGACTTGTGAAAGTGTGTTAGGAAGTGCGCCATTGATTGCCGCTCCTGCGCCGCGCTGGGGCACAAGTATGGCGGCTGAGTTCGATTCGGCGGTGTCACAACTGGGGCGTTAAAGACGGCCTCACACTGCGCCCGCCTGGCCATAGCGATAGCAGGTCAACCGTGTGCACCGCGACACCAAGGGTCATAATTCAGTGCCTCCTGGTGGCAATGTCGCCCTTAATGTCGGGGTGATGGAGGATCCCCTTTCACAGTTGTTCAGAGCTATTGTTTCACAATCTCATTACATGTTTTCTATAAGCATGTAATTGAATTTGAATTTGTAATTGTTTTAAACGTGTCTTACATTTCCAATTGAAAAGCGTAAAGAATAAACCGTAAACTGTCTTAAAAATCCAAACATGCCTTTATAAAAGAACTTAGCCCGAACTTCATTTCTTTAGCTAAGCTAATATTGCTTTATTCAAGACAGCATAGAAACGCGTAGAAGCGGTAGACCACAAATCTGCCAATTTCAAAGCTTTATGACCAGACATTTGTTTTCATAGTTTAGTGGTGACCTTACATGACATTTTTTTCTGAGTTCATATATTCAAAGAATTGAAGCGGTTCAGGTCTGTTTATAACCGTATCCATTTTCGTGCATTTTTAAGACATTTACGAAAAATACTTGGGTGAATCAACGTTTTTTTTTTTGCGTCACGTATGCGAACAACTACAAACTATTTAGTTGTTGCCTGTTGGCGGTTGATTGTCATTGTCCTGCACAGAGCGATAGATGAGTTGTAATACTTGCTGACCGCTGAACAATGTCGTCATGACAACCGATTGTTGTTAGAGTCGGCGTCCACGGCGTCAGATGTTACCATAGCAACCTCACTGACTCGGGAAGGGTTACGTGGCAACGACTGGAAACAATGAGAACTGCTGCACGTTGACCCAGCTCACACTTGTGACAGGAATATAACGTTCTTGGAAATCGTTGTATGTGTGGAGAGGACACATTTTTTTGGTAGGATTACTTGGGTATAATCAGAATGTGAGTGGATTTTCTATCGGTCAAGTGTCGATTATCATCTGAATTTGAATAGAAAAACACGGTTCTAACGAATGGTGTTTGTCTATTTCAAACAGCCTACTGTTATGTAGGCTCTGTTTTGCTTCACTGTGCTTTAGTTGGATCCTTTTCTGACAGCCAGCTGCGCTTTGTTGACTTAACTATAGGATCAGATGTTTTTGCTATGCAAACCAATCTCACCGATTTTTTCTCTTCTTATTTCCCCATTCTCTTTTTTTTACAATTGGACATCCATTCCTGAGAGCTGAAGTGAAAATCAATAGACGCTAAAATGTTCAATGGATGGAGTCACACAAACACATAAATATCGCCATGCTGTAGACCTGCCCCATTGCGTAACCATTTCGTGACCTTCGTAACAGGGTAACTTTGTGTGCTCAGTGCTGGTCTTCACTGAATGTCGACTATGCTGCAATGCCGTCGCTGTTGATCTATTCCATGACCTGACCTAATTGATGTTTAGCTCGATGACATTGTTTTACCGCTAGGACTAGTTAGTTGACTCGGCCTCATTTTGTATCGCTATAGTACAAAATGTGTTCACAGAATATTCTGTGGACATATGCACACGATATGCCCGCACGGTATAGTCAGGGCATTGGTTGTCTACCGACCAATATGCTGTCAAACGGATCAGCGAAACTATTATGAAAATTACAGATTATCCATTTAACGGACCAGCTCAAATGGCTGTCATTGCTGGAAGCCGTAGTGGTGTTCTCGTAAGACATCGCTGGTAGACGTGGTCATAAGGGTTTTACTTCTATGCACTCTTCGGGAGCACATGTCTTGGAAATTATGTCGTGAAAGGTATCAAAAAGAACCATTTTATTATTTTCACCTAGGTAACGATGGATGTCAGCTCCAGAGCTAGGAGCTGCTTTGGGCCCTTCTATGGCTCTGCAATTGCCCTCAGTTAAAATATATTTCCTTTGAATTACATTAAACGATCTCATTTGTCCTTTCAATCACTTATTTTAATGACGCGTAATACCTACATCGGTGACAATGTGACATTAGAATAGGTATTGATTGATAATTTACATGACGCAAATGTATATAATAATTTGACCTGCATTATGTGAATTTTCCTTTTATATTTCACATTTTGCGCACACATTTACCTACCAGTCCTGAGTTTTTGAACTTGGCGGAAATCGACATACATGTATTCTGGCGCTGTTGTGACTAAATTATGTAATTTACCACTTTCGAACAGAGGAAGGACAGTGTCCGAAATACATTCCTTTTGTATTTTAATTTTAGAACTTTTGCATTAATTCGAAATAAGGTTATTCTATAAAGATGTATGTCATTATTAAGCCCTTTTTTATAATGCACGTACTTCACCATATCCTTGGCCACTTTTAATCTCACCGTTCAATGATCTTTGCTGCCTTGACCACAACCTTTTCGAACGCTTCATAGCCCTCCATTCTTTTTCTCACTTTCAGCTGAGATCTTCTCCAGACTTAGCGTGACTTTCGTGAATTCTGTGTCTTTCGTGACTTTCGTGACTGACTATCGTGACCCCTCGCTGCCATTAAATGACTCTATGCTGATCCTCATTGACCTCTTCTGCCTCGTGCCATTAGGAACGTGACCTTCCTTGGCCCTATTGATTCAGTGCGTCACACAGACGCCATGACCTGACCTCCCCTCGTCTCTATTGGTTTCAGCGCGCTGTGCCGGCGCAATGACCTGAGCTGGGTCATCCACCGGTGCCGCGATGCCCCTTCATCAGATTAGCGTCACACCCGTGGAAAGAGCGAAGAGAGTCGAAGAGAGAGGCATGCGACATGAGGCCAAGGTCAGGACGCAGGCGCAGATGGCTGGAAAGTCGGTAGGTGTCTGAATCGATTCATTGTGTGATGTTTCGTCGGTAAGCTTTTCTGAAGTGTTTGGACACTATGTAGGTGATTTTTTTCGTCTGCCCCTCCCACAGGGGACTCTACTCTCTAGGTAAGGCTGCAGGAAGGGTGGATACAAGTGTCGAATTACATGTGGTTAGGTGAGGTCCTTGTATCCAAAAACTGCCATAGACGTAATGCTAAATACCGGATATCAAAGAGAGGACGGGCGAGGCCACCAAGTCAGATTCATTGCTCTTGCATCATGTGACTTCTCATTTTTGGCTCCATCGTCCATATGTCACAGTGCCCTCCTGTGTCCACCCCCGTTGCCCACTTTGCCTCACTATTCTGCCGACTTACGCATCACGTGACCTTTCTATGTTTGCCCCCGTTTTCAGGAGACGTTTCACGTGACCTCACCGACGCCGCCATCGGCCGCCGAGCGATGTAGCTCGAGAGCGTCCACCCTATCCTACAGCAGGGACTTCTGCAGGTGGGTCACATAAGGTCACCAAAGGTCACGGTAGGTCACTGAAGGTCACATTTCTGGGGCGATACCTACCTTAGACATAAGACGTTTTACGAACGCCAAGTATTACCTGCTAGGTAATTTGTGAACTGAAAATAATCTCTAATCATTTCGCCATATAAGAAGTGCATGGTGCTATGTTGATCGAAGAACCGAAAACAGACAGCTTACAGCTGACCGTTTTTCAACAGAGACTGTTTGTCTGAGATGCAGCGTTCTGCGGCTCTAGTTGACCGTCATGTGCCGTATAAAACAACACTTTGACTTCGATTGAGATCTCTGCCTCTATTGCGTCGCAGTCCAGTTACAATGTATTCTGAGCATTGTCTGGCGGAGAAAGGCTAGGTGCTGAATCGCAATACCGCGTACCAATGAGAGGCCGGCACTAAAATAAAAACATGGTAGCGTCTCATATATGAACAATACTGCGGAGTGAGTGGGAGATGAAAAGTAGCTTACGTAAGTGTTGATCATTGCAACATGTTGAAAGTTTCTGTTAAACAAAGCTAAACTAACATCATATCTAATCGACTTTTATAAGAATTGTGTTCTAATTTAATAAGTAAAGCATTTTGCATTTTCTATGGCATCGTGTTGCCATGTAAAGCGGGTGTTATCAGCTGATGTCGTGTCATAGGTACTGATATAAAATAAAAATAAAACAGCAATAGTAGACTGTCATTTTTTACGTTTCTTGGGGTCACCACCTCTCATACCAACCACCGTTCTGGAACTGCGGAGGAAGTATTGCACGCCTTACACCGTCACACCCTGTCACATTCAGTCACGACATTGTGACGGTACCGTAACGTGACCGTCACGCTGCCATCCCTCGCCCCGGGCCATCACCCCGTCACAGAAACGTTACGCTAGGGCTCTGCTGTAACGGAGAGGGATCCTTTTCCGCGTTACGAAACGGGAAGCCGTGTAGGAAGGCTAGAAATGCTCTGATCAGTAAGGCAACAAATATCCTGATTATTGAGGTAACAAATACCCTGATCGTTGAGATCCTTTAGGCAGCAAATACCCTTAGGTAACGCACTGGGAGAAGTGTGAAAATAATGTGTCATGATATTAGTCCTGAGCTGCCGGTTTCCCATATGTTTTAATTATCGGTGGTCGCAAAGGTTTACTGCCACGCAGTGCCGATAATCGAAAATGACACAAAAGGTCTTTTATTCGCCAGCCGTTTTGGATTCGAACTATAGCAGTTTATTAGACATCTGCGAACAACGGACAAACTATAATTGTGCACTAGTGAAGAGTAGAGTGTCAGTCAGTTGTTCTTTGCTCAACCATTTTGCTTGGGAATATGTTCTCATTGCTACGGCACAGCCCCTCTTTGCTACCAAATCTCTTGGATGAAATTTGTGTTTTGTAAACCAGGAACGCCATTTTGTGTCGTTTTTCGATTATCACCGTGATGGTGACAGCAAAACCTTACAACCGCTGATAATTTAAACATATGGGAAAGCAGAAACTTCTCTTTTTTTTTGTTCAGTTTCATAATATGTCAATGTGAGGTCGACATTGATGCTTGTTATTTGATAATATGCCGCAATAATAAAAATAATGTGTAACAATCCAGTGACGTCATTTGTCGCCCTGTTCCAGGATATGCCACTGCGAGGGCGACAGCGATGTGCCACTGATCTCTCCCTGCTACTGTGCCGGCTCACTGAGGTGAACAGCTCACGCTCTCTCTCTCTCTCTCTCTCTCTCTCTCTCTCTCTCTCTCTCTCTCTCTCTCTCTCTCTCTCTCTCTCTCTCTCTCTCTCTCTCTCTCTCTCTCCCTCTCTCTCTCTCTCTCACTCTCACTCTCACTCTCTCTCTCTTTCTCTCTCTTTCTCTCTCTCTCTCCCTCCCTCTCTCTCTCTCTCTCTCTCTCTCTCTCTGTGTGTGTGTGTGTCTCTCCCTTTTTCTGTTTATCTGTCTCTACCTCTCTCTTTTTCTCTCTATCCCTCGATGAGATATATAAAGATGGACGCTCAGATAAGACTCGTGAGTGGGCGTACCTACGTGTGTGTATTTCTTGTATATTTTAATGGCACACTTGCGTTTCGTACCTACATATGTTATCATTCGTGTCTGTAGCAGATCGTTCATGCACGTGCTACTTTCCATTCTGCGTTCCCCGTTCAGCGTTCTGTCAACATTCTGTTCTCTGTATATTTGTTCCGTTCCCCGTTGGCAGTCCTTTTCTCTGTACATTTCGATAGTCTCTACTGGATTCTCTTTCATCTCTCTACCACACTACGGTAAAACCAGTTCACGTTCCGTTCTCTATGTTCCACAGGCGCGGATACAAGGGGGGGGGGGCCATGGGGGCCATGCCCCCCCCCCTTGGCCGATTTTTTTTCAAAAATAAAATAAAAAGTTAAAAAGTTAAAAAGCTGAAAAGGGGGCCTCCTGAAAATAAAGTGGCCGAAATCCGATGAGTTTTTTTTAACCTACCCACTTAGTTATTTCTTAGAAGACTAGCTGAGAAGACTTCTTTGTTAGAAGATTGGTAAAGCTTTTCATAACTTGGAGGTCTCTTATACTCACAGAGATGACCACTTTTACAGGGCCTCCTAACCTGCACAGAGGGCCTCCAAGCCTGCACAGATGTTGAGATGTTGCCTGAACAGCTAGATAAGCTCAATAGACGCAGTTTTTTTTTGTGGGGGGGGGGGCAACAAGTGGGAAGATGGGGCCTCCAACAGGTGGGATTATGGGGGGGGGCCTCCTGGTTTCTAATGGCCCCTCCCTTGGAGATTTTCTGGATCCGCCCCTGATGTTCCAGATATGTCCACTAGGCCTGTCTTTATGTAGTTAGGATTTTAAATGACCTTTTCCTCGATAATTAATTGGAAATTCAATAAAAAGTAAATATTGTATTGTTTGGCAAATTTTCGAACAACAGTTCATTCTCAAGCCACATGAAACAATATATTGTTTCATGTGGCTTGAAATGAAACAACGTGAAACAAATATTGTTTCATGTGGCTTGAGAATGAAATGTTGTTCGAAAATTTGCCAAACAATATAATATTTACTTTTTATTGAATTTCCAATTAATTATCGAGGAAAAGGTCATTTAAAATCCTAACGACATATATCAAGATGTTCCTCGCTTGAGCACTGCATACTATTTCTTCATAGGCCTGTCTTTAATAGAATGTTTCGTTATCCGTTCCATTAACGCTGCGTTACCCGTTCCAGGTATGTTCACCAGGCGTGTCTGCAGCAGTGGATCAAATCCTCCGACATACGGTGTTGCGAGCTCTGCAAGTTCACCTTCATCATGCAGACCAAAACCAAACCGTTCAACATGGTAAGATACGGTGGTGAACATGGTAAGACATGGCACATCGATTCGGTAAAATGGTGTAAAATGAGCTTGTCGGTACTAGAAAATGTTCACTGTCATGGCGATCTGTCCGACTGAGTCCGGTAAACTTTCTTGGAAGCAATCGAAATTCACTATTCAGTATGGTTAAATTGTCTGTTCATGCCTGTAAACTAATAAGGCCTACTGAAATGATAACATTGACTTTGGAAGCCATAAACAAAATGGCATAATTTATCCAGGCCGTTGCTTGACGTTGACGTTGCTCTGTAAACAATTGGACACATTTTCAATAAGACGCTTCTCAATGTGGCTTCTACAGTCGTACGACCACCCGAGTCTACATCTTGCTTACTCCGCCCAACGCCCGCTCCCACTCCAGCTCCACCTCTAACCCCTTCTAACACCGACTCTGACCCCGACTCTAAGCACTGACCCCAGCCACTCCAGGCCTACACCGACTCTATCTCCACTCTAACTCCAACTCTAACTCCCTCCCACTCTCTCCAACAGTGGGAGCGGCTCGACATGGCCTCCTCCGAGCGTCGCAAACTCCTCTGCTCCGTCACCTTTCACGTCGTCGCCCTGACCTGCGTGGTCTGGTCACTGTACGTTCTCATTGAACGTACGACCGAGGAGGTGCACTCTGGGGTACTCGGCTGGCCTTTTTGGACAAAACTTATCGTTGTGGCCATCGGCGTCACAGGAGGGATAGTGTTTATGTATGTGCAGTGTAAAGTCTACGCACAGCTTTGTAGAAGGTGGAGGGCGTACAACCGGGTTATATTCGTACAGAATGTACCCGAAAAGGTACCTCCGGCCGATTTGGAGATGGGGAGGGTCACGGGGACGGGAGGGGGAGCGGGGGATGGGTCGGCGGCGGGACAGGGGGCGGGGGAGGACGCGAGGGGGAGTGTGGGGGAGTGGGCGGTGCCTGTGGCGGCGGGGGCGGGGGCGGGGGCGGCGGGGGCGACGCGGAGAGTAAGCACCGACGAGGCTGGCAGGGTGCACGTCACGATCGAACGGAACATTTCCGGAGCGCTGGTGCTGCCACCTATAGTCGCCGTGACCGGTAGTGCACCAAGTTCGCCGCCAGAGGCGCTGCTGTCGTCACCGCTGGGAGCGCCAAGGTCACCGCCAGGGGCGCCACGGTCGCCAGAACTGCCTCAAATGCCGCGGTCGCCTTCTGTGGCGATATCTACGGACAGTGTGGACGCCGCTGCTGCTCCTGTGTCGGACCACATGCGATGAGCCTGACATCTAGCGGCCGAGTGAGGAGAAGCTGCAGTGCGCCGGGTTGCCGATAGGTGTCGCTGCTGGCAACTGTGATTGGTTAGTTCCGGGCTACGAGTAGCAGCGCTGCGAGTAGATCGGTCGATTGAAGCCGCGTTCGTCCATATGCTTCAAGTGTATTGTACAGTTTTACTGACTGGTGGGCGAGTGTTTTCACTTAGGGCACTTCAACGCATATTGTGATCGCGCTTTTAGACAATCGAATGCATCCTTCAGAACCTGAACATTTGCTTAGGTATCGGTCTTCGAAAATCTATGAAGTTAGGAGGGATAGTGTGCGTTTCAGCTATCCCTAAATCTTACCTTAAAAGTTTTCCTTGCATTCCTAACAGTAGCATCGTTTTTCCTTTTCACATTTCACCAAGTTAATCTTAGCCTAAAAGTCATGTAAATATTCATTAACCTATGTGCAGCCTGCAGGACGTCATTCTACTCATTTTTCGGTCATTATACTCAGGGACCATTGGACATTACAGGTTTGCGCTTCATCTCTTGGAATTTCGGCAACCCCCGTGCAGCGAAGTGTTTCGGTAATGCGTGTAATTTTATTACCGTTGTTGCTTGGTGTTCACCAGGGCTCTGTTTCACGGCACGACGCTACAACGTGCGCTATGCGTATCGCGGCATTGCGTTTCTAAGGAAACAACAACAAACTCGGGCGCTCCAACATTGAGAGCGTCTGAGTTTGTTGATGTTTCCACGGAAACCCATTACCGTAGCGTAGCACACTGTAGCGTCGTGCCGTGAAACAAGGCCCAATGCATTCGCTCACCGTTGATATTTCAGGCTAATCGCAAGATC
Source organism: Amphibalanus amphitrite (assembly GCF_019059575.1). Lineage (NCBI taxonomy): Eukaryota > Metazoa > Arthropoda > Thecostraca > Balanomorpha > Balanidae > Amphibalanus > Amphibalanus amphitrite. The sequence continues at coordinate 85,352 of NW_024883174.1, forward strand.
CATAAGTTTGCTTATTTTTAGTACGATATTGTTGCAAACGAAATTGTTTTAACAATGTTGGGGATATCCAAATCAAACAAAAATATGTTTACGAGGGTTCAGATACTGCCTTTGAAACTTTGCGACTCGCTTAGATTCTGGCGAGTGATTGCATCCGCGTAAAAATAGTCGATCTTTTGAAAAAGTCGCATGAAAAGTAACCCAGCGTTAAGTCGCCCGTTAGCATATGTGCACATGAACTAGCGCGATGCACATATGTGCACGCTGCTCACGAACACACGGCAGTCGGTAAGCTCACACGGTATTCTACCATGGTTTGTGGTGGTGTTTTGTGATATGTACCGACTGTGTTTGGACGTTTAATGGCTTTAATAGGTGTTTAACTGTGTTATCTGTGATTTGTTTGACGGTAAATACCTACGCGCAATGCGTGGTCATAATTTATGCTGTACCCAGCTGTACCTATACGATGTTTAAGTTATATGAATCAAAGTCCGTTATATGGAGCGAGATTTTCGAAATGGTGACTATTCTAAGTCCAGTGTCCGTACTAGTGTACTGATATGTGCTGCTCATACATGGTGTAAAAATCGTACACTGCTGCTTTTGGTTGGATGGGAGAACTGAACCGTTTTTCTATATCTCACGATTTTTTTTTCGCAGAGACATGTTAGTTTTGAATGTTTCCAACTCCACATAAAACTCTCCTCTGTAGCCCGTAGATATTTTGTCGTCACGTATGTAGGAGCTCGCTGGCACAAAACCCATTTTATGTGTCAGAACTGCCTAAAGTATGAATTTGTGAACAGATGCATAAGTTTGTAAAACACACTCACGGCAGTACGATACAATCGTCTCAATAAAATGTGTGAGCTGTGAAAAACTGCATACAAACATTGCAAGGTAAATGCTTTACAGTTTATTGGCATAATCATGGCGAGCATTGGTTGATATCTGGTAAGTAGGTATATACCGTAGAGCTCTGCAACTGAATAACCATCGAAACTCTGCAAAAATGTACAAGAAACAATATCGAGAAAAGAGGGTCTAAACAAAAAGGCACCTCTCCTGGTCTCCACCAGAAATGTAAAATACAAGCTATAGGTACACTATCTCTGCAAGGCTCTTGGTGATCTAAGCATTATTAACCATATAGCATTTGCATCATAAAGCCATGACCGGAATGCAGCGTAGATTTTATGACTAAAACAGTACTCGTATATACGGCACCGATAACTTATATTCGGTGTGCTTTTACTATATGTGATATTGCTCAGTTGTTATGTGATATTGCAGTTATAAGAGAACCAATGTTTTTCTAAGCAACCACATCACCAAGTGGAACGGTCACTGACGCATGCTCCCGTCTTCGTGACGTCTGGCAGCATGATTTGCATTCACACTATGACGTCATTCGTGCGACCCCCATCCGTATGACGTCACTTCAGTCATAGTGTTCAGACAGAGGTGACGTCACCAGTCGGTGTGTGACATCACCACTCAGTAGGGGCTGACGTCAAAGTCGACGGCCATGCTCTCAAAGCCGCACATGTCGTTCCCGCGCTCGATTCTGTGGGCAAGAGCCAGTGACGTCATAAGTCAGCGGCAGGAATGGCGGCGTTTTGATCAATGAACACAAGCCGTAGACATATATGTAGTATAGCTACTTCACCATTAAACGTGAACCTCAGTCGACTGTTCAGTCAAAGAAAGAGGAGCAAGACTGTGATTGAACGGGTATTGCAAAAGAACTCCGTTGGGCTTTGTCTTCTCACTTTCGTGTCTTCCCACTCAGAAACTGATCTGAACACCTGAAGGCGTCTGCCCCCCCCCCTCTCTCTCTCTCTCTCTCTCTCTCTCTCTCTCTCTCTCTCTCTCTCTCTCTCTCGCTCTGTCTCTCCAGTCTCCACTCTCTAAACTCACCTGAAGAAGCCCTTCTCACCCCACTCCTCTCCCCAGGAGTTTTTGACGATCCAGTATTTCTTTCCGTTCTCTACTCCATAACCGACTAGGAGCACGGCGTGATTGGTCAGCTGAAAACACGGACGTGACGTCATTGGCTGCAAACAGCGTGACGTCACCAACGTCCAAACATTGCCGAGACTGTCCGTATAGGAGAATTTCCGAAGAAAATCGGTTATTTTGTTTTCTATACGGGAAACATACAGACGTATTTTTGGATGTTATGGGGAGGGGATTGTGCCTCACGCCTGATGAATATCCGCGTTTTTGCAATATCGCGTCTCATCTCCAATCAGAAACCAAGGTGATATAGTGGAAATCCCTTCATCGGGCTGCGAAATCCCTTTAGTCGCTCCCGGGCTGCGACTAAAGCACGCATCACAAATGTTCGTAGAACATAACGAAGGTCGATATGTAGACACAAAACTAAAAAAGCATATAAGCAAAAACGAAGCAGAAATAGCGCCCCACCTCTAGCGGATCGAAGCCGAACTGTCTCGTTTCGGTGACATGCCGATAGATGCCGCCCTTGTAGCTCTGGAAGTCGGGATATACCTCGAAACCAACAGGGAGCGGTCCCTTCTTCACCAAAGTACGCATCATTTCTAACTCACTGCAGCCGCCGAAAAACCCTGGAATGGTAGTGGCGGTGATGATCGTGATCTGTTTGTCTTACGCTAGAACGTAGAAGGATTTAGTTTTGCTAGGCCTCATTCTTTTAACGGTAATTGCGCTTTGCACCAATGGCGGGTATTACCCTACGCTACGGTCCAATCACCTCCCAGGTATTTGAACTAGCATGTGTATAGTGCATAGTCCCTAGCGGCAGGTCTCGCCCGTAGTGCAATTCTCCGTGTAGGGGTTTTGAACCACGCTTACCTCCCACGTATTTGTATTGATAGGTGTAAACCCTACGGCAGGTCTCGTCCGTAGTGCAATTCTTCGTGTAGGGGTTTTGAACCACGCTTACCTCCCACGTATTTGTACTGGTAGGTGTAAACCCTACGGCAGGTCTCGTCCGTAGTGCAATTCTCCGTGTCCTTGCCCATGTACGGGTTACAGGCTTCCACCACCACGCCGTAATCCTGTGGAGAAATGGATATAGCGGTCGATATGGAACAAACTCTATAGCCTTGGAACAAACTACATATCGTGCGAGGCAATACCGATGAGTTCCCGATGTTCCCGATGAGGAGAACACGCAGAAGTGTTGGAAACAAAAGTTAAAGGGACCCTCCCACCTTCAAAAAAGTTTATGAATTGGCATGAAAGTGATGTCGCTCGGTTCAGAAAGAGCGAAAACGAACATCTACCAAATTTCACCGAAAAATATTCACCGGTTTTCAAGATATTAGACTTTTACTTTTGCTTACTTTTTTTTGGGATCTCCGCTGTTTCTAGCGACTTTATTTTAGAAGTGCGGCGTTTGCGGCAGATGTTGCGCGCAAGTAGCATATACCACCGCGTGCTACAAAACGTTTTAGTCAAACATTTAAAAATCGTTAGATATATGCGCTGACGTCACACATTCAGAGGGGTATTCCTAAGCATTGGCCCCTCTGAATCAAAATGCTGCAATTTTGAAATTCAATATTTCTGATTTAAGGTATTTCTCGATGTTGTGAGTGCCGAAACCGGTAATTGTGAGCCAGGGACCCCATTTTGGCTATCTCAACTCAAATCTAATGTTAAGGTGGGAGGGTCCCTTTAAAGCGCATAGTCGTTGTTTACGACGAGTTGTTTAAATTTCAGAACTTGCAATCTTGCTGATGTACACTTTTCATTACCAAGTGAAGGGAAACCTCTGCGCCTTGTGAGCTTTATGGAACATCCCTGTTCTGAAACCAGCCGCTAAACCTGCCGTCACTCATGTCGTACGTTATTTCTCTGAACCATGAGCTGCTGAACCTGTTGTAACTCACCATGCCGTATTTCCCTGCGATCAAATAGGGAAAGCCGCCGGAGCATCCTTGGCTGAATTCACTGCAGCTAACTATGTCCTGTGAAATAGATATACAATATAAATGACGTCATTTGAGAGCCGCCCGAGCAGCCCTGGCTGAACTCACTGCAGCTGACAATGTCCTGTGAAATAGATATACAAGATAAATGACGTCATTTGAGAGCCACCGGAGCAGCCCTGGCTGAACTCACTGCAGCTGACTATGTCCTGTGAAATAGATATACAATATAAATGACGTCATTTGAGAGCCACCGGAGCAGCCCTGGCTGAACTCACTGCAGCTGACAATGTCCTGTGAAATAGATATACAATATAAATGACGTCATTTGAGAGCCACCGGAGCAGCCCTGGCTGAACTCACTGCAGCTGACTATGTCCTGTGAAATAGATATACAATATAAATGACGTCATTTGAGAGCCGCCCGAGCAGCCCTGGCTGAACTCACTGCAGCTGACTATGTCCTGTGAAATAGATATACAATATAAATGACGTCATTTGAGAGCCGCCCGAGCAGCCCTGGCTGAACTCACTGCAGCTGACTATGTCCTGTGAAATAGATATACAATATAAATGACGTCATTTGAGAGCCGCCCGAGCAGCCCTGGCTGAACTCACTGCAGCTGACTATGTCCTGCAATAGCGAACAAATGACGTCATTGGGATTGGTAACGTCATTGAAATTATTTGAGCAAGGCAGGCTGTGCCAACAAATGAAGGTATGAAAAACCCGAAAGGTAATTAACTTGGAAAGAAACACCGAGTATATAAATGAGATTAGGTAATCGTCATTAAGGAAACTCGACGTATAGTAAGTTATACTAAAAATGACATAGACATCGATATTAACAACGTGTATCAACTGGTAAGATCGTGTCTCAGGAGTGAGATGAGACCAAGATCTCACCTGGGGTGAGAACACGGAGCGGCGCGTGTTGTTGGTGAGAATTCTCACGCGCGCCTCGAGAGCTCCCATCGAGGCAAAGGCGTAACATGAGCCGCAGGCGCCCTGGTTCCTGGCAACACGGCACACACAAAGGATTTGTAAGGGTGGCATGTTCATGCGTCAGAGAAAAGCGGAAGGCAAGAGGTTAATATTTAGTGTTTTATGGCTCCTGTGCCACGCCAGGGACGTCTGCACACTAAGTTGACTACATCAACTCGTTCTGTAGTCATACTTCACCGAAGATATGAAATACGACACTTTCCTTCCTCTCAAAGTCCTACATAAGGCTGGTGATACATGACCTTCCTCTCCCAGAAGTCCTTCCTCACGGAAGATCCATATGACGTAACTGACACACTCACCCTTTCCACAAGCCTTACCGCGCCAATCCTAAACGTAATTTTTAACCTTCCTCTCATCCGAGTCCTTGTCAAACCCGGGACAGCATGACCTTCCTCTTCAACCAGTCTCACTTCACGGCCGAGACACGTTTGGTATAGTTGACAGAACCATCCCATCCACAAGTCCTGCCTCGCCCGTGCCACGAGTCAGGGCCTCCTCTAAGGATTTTTCACTGGGTGGGCAAAATTTTCGCTACTCCCCTGCCCAAGGGCGAATCCAGCCACTGTTTTGGGGTTCAACCAATTTCAAAACCTGTTACCGGGGGGGGGGGGGGGTGAGGCGAAATAAGCAGTGCCGTTATTGGAAATAAGATAATAGTTTGCAAAGTTAACGTTTGTCGTATGTTTTATGGTTAGCGATGCTCGAGCGATTCGTTCCAGAGTTACATGTATGTACAGCCCTCCGCAAACTGCGTGGTAGGTATTCTTATTCGGTATTCTTGCTATTTTGACAATGTACCAGTTTTTGTGACCTTGTGACCTGGCCTCGGGTCACTGGAACCTAAAACTCCAAGGCCAAGTGACAAACAGGTGCTCCAAGTCGTGTCTTAAATTTGGTAGCGCTACGTGCAATAGAACTCACGCTATCAACAAAAAACTCTGGCATTCGGTTGCCGCTAAACTAGTCCAATTTTCCCCTGACCTTGTACGGGGTTTGTGACCTGGTGACCTGACCTGAAAAGACTAGAGACCTGGAATTTTCAGGACAAGTGCCAAAAGGTTGCCCCAGAGGGTATGCCAAATTTGAGCGCCGCCGTTTTTACGTTATTTGTGAAAAACCTTAGGGGGGTGCATCAACCCCCCTCATAATACATTGTACATTGTAACATAATACATTGTAATAATACATTGTTAACATTGTTATAATACATTGTTACATTGTTACATTGTTAATACATTGAAATAATACATAACATAATACATTGTAGTAAAGGCTACCCGAACCGGTAATGATTCTTGCTTATTTGTTTAGCTCAGCCGTATTTAGAGATTTAGCTGGCTTTGTCCATGAATAACAATATCGGCAGGGGCGTAGCCAAGGGGGAGGGGCCACGGGGGCAATGTCCCCCTCCCTTGAGCGCAAAACGCGCCATAGGGGAGCCCCTCAGGCCCCGGGACATTTTTTTTTTTCAAACACTGGATAAAACGTCTTTTACTCGGAAGAAAATTGATATCGAAGTTTCATTTCTGTGGCCCTCTGATGACCCAATGGGCCCCTGCACTCATCCGATGACCCCCGGTTTCCTGGGGCCCCTGGTCGCCTAGAGGGCCCCGGTCGCTTGGGGGCTGGTCGCCTGGGGGCCTGGTCGCCAGGCTCCTGCCCCCTGGTCGCCTGGAAGAACGCTTGTCACCAGGCAGTGGCATAGCCAAGGAGGGGGCCAAAGGGACCATGCCCCCCCGCCCTGGAAGCCAGGGGTCCTTATTCTATAGGGGCCCCTGGCCGACACAGTGGGCCCTTGGCGACGCAAAGGCCCCTGCGGCAGATCCTTTGACACAGCTGAGTAGTTATACTTTGGCCAAGAGAGCCCCAATTTTAGAGCCTTGGGGCCCTATTGAAACCAGGGGGCCAGTTGGATAGGATGGGTCCAACTTGGGTCCAACGGTATGTAAACAGAATCAATGCGTTCCGACTGTTGGTCTGACCCTATATCGGTTTGAGGGGGCTCGGATCGGATCCACTGTCGATCTGAGGGGTCCCTATCGGTTTGAGGAAGCCTTCAAATGCCCTGAACGGGTCCTTAGTTTGTCTGAGAGAGCCCTCCGTCGGCATGACTGGGCCTCTGCAAGTGCAAGGAGGGCTTTTGTCGGTCTTAGTGGCCCTTAGGCGGCTTATATGACCCTCAGACGGCTTACGAGGCTCTCATGCGCTGTAGGGGCCTGTGACGGTCTGAAGAACCCTCATCCGACCTACGGGCCCTCAGACCGCCCTCAAAACCGACTGGCGACTCTATGAAGCTATTCGTGGGCCTATCTAACAGGGCCCATGGACTGCTTACCCCCTCAGTTCTAATATTTTTGTTAATAAATATTTTTCTATTTATTTTGGCCCCCTCCAAAAAATATTGGATCCAACCAGATGGCTTTTTGGATTTTGAGGGGGTTATTTTGGGCCCCTGTGCGTTTGACCCCCTCCTCGAGGAAATTCTGACTACGCCCCTGAATATCGGGCAACCAGAAAACTTTTTTTTTTACCTTCAAACAGCATCCAGTTTGCTGTTCGCAAACTGGATGCGAACAGAAAGAAAGTCCAGAAAGGTAGTACCGGACGACCGGCCGGACCAGAATTTTTGCATTTGCTTCTGGGTGGGCAAATCGACGCCACTGGGTGGGCAATTGTGGTGACTTGGTGGACATTTGCCCACCCAGTGGGTATGTTAGAGGAGGCCCTGCCACGAGTAACTGCAGTCCTCATAATGCTATTACATAGGCACAATGTAGTTTTCCTTCCCCTCACAAAGTACATCCTTACTAGTGACAAATGACTTTCTTCTGCCACAAGTCCCATCTCCCGCACCATCCCGCGCGTAATGAGTAGACCCATTTCTTCCACAGCTCTTATTACCTCACGGAAAAGTCTTAGTATCACGCTTATCCAGCTTCTTACTGATTGCCTACCAGTATATCCAAGGCCCTAAAACATAAGGTTGGACGAAGTTTTCTACCAAAAATGTACTAGAATAGCGTACGAGTCAAAGCTATTTCCGTTGTTTCTTTACAAATATGTCGCAAACAAGCTTTTTCCGTAATAAATCATTATTTCGAAGTTAAGCAACCAGTTGCTATAAATTCGATAAGCAAACACTTATTTTTTATATAAAAGCCTAGCTTATATAGTCTCACTCTAGTTGAATAATCAAGTAGCTACTAAATTTTCCAGATGTGACACATATTGCGCACTTCAGACAAATGCGTTGCTAGGGCGTTGCTAAGGACTCTTTCGCATGTTTTGCTGGGTGGTTTTTGTTATGAAGTGAGGGAAGTGAGATGGACAGGCTTTTTGATATTTTTTTCTGGTTTTCTCTAGGACCGTCGCAATTATTTAACTTAACATACTTTTCTTGCTTTTTTAACCGAGGCTTTTTCAATAATTGGTAGATTCTATCGTGGAAATAAAAGGGCCAGCAGGCCACAGGGGTAAATTTGCAAGTCGACTGATGTGAAATAAAAGGTACAAATGTTTGTTCCATTAGATTTAATGTGATGTGATGGAACATGAAGCAACAGGAGCAGACGCAAGAACCAGCAATTAAGAACCCAGAACCAGCAAGCGCCATGCCTCAAGAGCAGCCATGGTAACGTTTGATTAGCTTTCAGAAAACCTTGAAACTAGACGCCAGACGGTGAGCACTGAGCAATCAAGAGATCTTACAAGACCAGTAGTTACTTGAAAACGAGAGCCGCCAGGAAAATCAGTAGATTCTTCAATGGCAACACATTTCAACATCTATCTAGCAATGATTTGCACCAGCGAGGTGCTATCATTGTGTTTTGTGTCTGTATCCCTAACTGCTAAAAAAAATACTAGTCAATAAATAAACAAACAAATAATGCGTCTTTTTCTACTGAAAGTAAGTCCTCCAAGTGGCAAGTGATGAATAATAGAAGGTACCTAATTTAGTAATTAATTGCCGTCTATTCATTCAATTCATAAATCATAGGCAATTCAGGGCATCGATCGGCAGCGCCCTTAATGCATGGTAGGTACTGCGGATCGTCCATGGGTTTCTTGATGACTCCGACTCTGACTCAGACTTTCAAAAATCAACTCTGACTTTGATTTCAAATGTCGACTCTGACCGACTCCGACTCCACAGCCCTAGCAGGTCTGCGGAGGCAATGGATTTTTGGTGACTCCGACTCCGACTCTGGCTTTCAAAATCGACTCTGACTCTGACTCTGGTCAGAACTGTCGACTCCGACCGACTACAAATCCGACTACGGAACCCTGAAAGGTCTGCGGAGAGGATCGAATTTCGGTAACTGACTCAGACTCCAGCTTTTAAAATCGACTCTGACTCCGACTCGACGACTCAGGTAAGAACTGTCAACTCCGACCGACTTCATGACTCAGACTCCGGAGCCCTACTGGCAGCTATCACGCCACGGAGCTGCAAATCATATGTTCCGTGGCAGTTTATGGCATTAAAGTCGATAATGCGGCTGAATCGCACTATGAAACACCCTTATTGGCTGCAAGAACCACGAAGGTTAGCGCATCACCACTGGAAAACGTGACAAGATATCGAATAATTGGCCCTGGATTTGGATAAATAACATGTTGATGATCATATTAGCACACATTTACATTATCATCTATCTCAAGGTTGCCCTCCAGGCGGATCTAAACTATGGCAATTTCCCTATCTTCAACATGTAAATGCCCTCGGGCGTCCTCGTGGTGACGTAGGCATGGGAGTGCCAGGTTGGTAGGAACTAGACTTCGACGCCCCCTGAGTATATCCATCCCTTCCGTAACTCCTATACCTGACGGGTAACACGTAGTTAGCTGACTCTCCCATAACTCCTACCTATAACTGGAGACACGTAGCTGACCTTTCCCTTCCACAACTCCTACCTGACAAGTAACACGTATAGTTAGCTGACTCTCCCATCCTACCTATAACTGGAGACACGTAGCTGACCTTTCCCTTCCACAACTACCTGACGGGTAACACATAGTTAGCTGACTCTCCCATAACTCCTACCTATAACTGGAGACACGAAGCTGACCTTCCCCTTCCAAAACTCCTACCTGACTGGTGACACATAGTTGACGGACCCTCCCATAACTCCTACCTATAACTGGAGACACGTAGCCGACCTTTCCCCTCCACAACTCCTACCTGACGGGTAACACATGACTCTCCCATAACTCCTACCTATAACTGGTGACACGTAGCTGACCTTTCCCTTCCACAACTCCTACCTGACTGGTAACACATAGTTAGCTGACTCTCCCATAACTCCTACCTATAACTGGAGACACGTAGCTGACCTTACAACTCAGACTGGGTAACACATAGTCAGCTGACTCTCTCATAATTCCTACCTATAACTGGTGACACGTAGCTCACCTTTCCCCTCCAAAACTCCTACCTGATGGGTAACACATGACTCTCCCATAACTCCTACCTATAACTGGAGACACGCAGCTGACCTTTCCCTTCCACAACTCCTACCTGACTGGTGACACATAGTTAGCTGACTCTCACATAACTCCTACCTATAACTGGAGACACGTAGCTGACCTTTCCCTTCCACAACTCCTACCTGACTGGTAACACATAGTTAGCTGACTCTCCCATAACTCCTACCTATAACTGGAGACACGTAGCTGACCTTACAACTCAGACTGGGTAACACATAGTTAGCTGACTCTCTCATAATTCCTACCTATAACTGGTGACACGTAGCTCACCTTTCCCCTCCAAAACTCCTAACTGACGGGTAACACATGACTCTCCCATAACTCCTACCTATAACTGGAGACACGTAGCTGCCCGTTCCCTTCCGCAACTCCTACCTGACTGGTGACACGTAGTTGACGCCGTCGACGTCTCTCCAGTCCCACTCCCGCGGCAGACGATCCATCTCCATCTGTTCTGAGACGGTGGTGTAGCGATCTCCGCGTCTGGTCAGACCGTACACCCTGGACAGGTGTCCTCCCGAGCGGCGCTGCATCTCTGGGTGGTGTGAGAATGGGGGCGTAAGTATCGCTCTGGATAGACCATACACCTTGGAGAGGTGTCCTCCCGAGCGGCGCTGCATCTCTGGGTGGTGTGAGAATGGGGGTGTAAGTAAGGCTGTACACCTTGGACAGCTGTCCTCCGGAGTGGCGCTGCATCTCTGGGTGGTGTGAGAATGGGGGTGTATGTACCAGCTGGCTGGTCTCGCACTCTGGACAGGACAGGTGTCCTCCCGAGCGGCGCTGCATCTCTGGGTGGTGTAAGGGAGGGGTGTAAGTATCACTGTACACCTTGGACAGGTGTCCTCCGGAGCGACGCTGCATTTCTGGGTGGTGTGACAATGGGGGTGTAAATACCAAGGTAGGTACGTTTTTCGGCTACTAGTCGTTTATTGTTTTCGTTTCGAATTTACGAGTGTAAATACCAGCTGGATAGACCATACACCTTGGACAGGTGTCCTCCCGAGCGACGCTGCATCTCTGGGAGGTGTGAGAATGGGGGTGTAAGTAAGGCTGTACACCTTGGACAGGTGTCTTCCCGAGCGGCGCTGCATCTCACTGGGTGGTGTGAGAATGGGGTGTAAATATCGGCTAGTTAGACTACAAGTACACACCCAATAGAGGCGTCCTCCTGAGCGGCGCTGCATGTCTAAACAGTGTGAGAGACTCAAGAGACGAACCGTTATGGCAACCGTTAGTAATATCTTTTTGAATCATCAGAGAAAGAAATGTATTTTTTTTCTCTCTCTCTCTCTCTCTCTCTCTCTCTCTCTCTCTCTCTCTCTCTCTCTCTCTCTCTCTCTCTCTCTCTCTCTCTCTCTCTCTCTCCCTCACACTTTCCCTATCTCTTTCCTCTCCATCTCTCTCCTCATCCACCACATATAGTTAGGTACTCCTACACATCGTTTATGTCCTGAATATAGCGCCGCGTCTCTTACCTTTTCTGGTGAATCTCTCGTGCTGCGGATAGAAGGCAGCCTTCCAGCCGAAGTCCCCTCCGTTGACGTATTTAATGATCTGCCTGCTGTTTTTGTGCATCACTTTGTCGGAGGCCTCCCGCACCATCTGACGTAGAAAACGGTGCGTTAACGTGGCAGATCCGATGGACAGAAAGTCGACTGTATTACATATGGCCACAGGAATGGAAAGAACACCTAACTGATTGGAAGAGGAAGCTAGGGTGATAATAGTTACGAACTTGAGGGAAGATTGAGGTACCAACCCTTTCGAAGTGACATTTTTTTCAAGAAATCTACGAAGGAACAGAAATTACAGTGGATAGGTTACCCAGCTTAGGATAGTTAGATAGTTAACAGGATAGTTACCCAGCTTTTTCAAAGAAGAAAATTATCCATAGCAAAGCAACCAACATTTCGCTTATAGAAATCGGGCAACCGTTCACCAATCCACCCTTTTCCAGCATTCTATCAATCCCTACCACAGAGTACCTACCTAAACGCCCTGTCATTACCATATGTTTTGATGGCGCTGCCGTGACGCCCGTCTTGTGTCCCCGGAAGCAGGCCCAGTTGTGACCGGTGACGTCATGAGTCCACCCGACGCGCGTCTGGTGACACAGGCTGGTCACCTCGCCCGAGGCGGATGTAGAGTAGTCGCTGAACGCAAAGTACACCCGACCCATAATGCGCACTTCGAAACCCTGCAAATGGGCGGGAGGTGGTAAACACAAGATGGCGCCGGTTTTGGTAGCGATGGGTGGAAGAAGGTGACTGGTGTATATTGATGGAGACAAGTAGAAAAACACGGAACAAATAGTGCATGGACGCGTTTCGATTATTAAATCTTCATCAGCATGACATAATCACAGAGAAAACAAGATATAGCACACAAACATTCGAGCTCGTCACAGTGCAATCGTCTTGATTTTAAAAATTCATGCATATGACATATTAGCTACTAATCCACCTGTAGGAGAATATCCACGAAAAAAATGATAGCAAAATAGATCACTGACATACATATGACACATGGATAACAACAAATTTGTACAGAACGATCATGAACAAGTAGGTACTTATTCAAACTAATGACGCGTCTTCTTTAAACTATACATCGCCGCTGGTTTTGCCCATTTCATCGAACCCACCCTAATATTAATCGTTTCGTTCATTGCTATAAATGCCGCCTCTGTCGCCTTCCGATTGTCTTTGTTTTTACATAATGCTATAATTTCTGCCCCGTCCCATCTTGGTAAATGATGTGTTTTCTGAGCATGAATTACTACCGCGCTATGTTCTGCGTTGTTTCGCATGTCCCGCTTATGTTCCTTTAATCTAACGTCTAAGCCCCTCCCGGTTTCCCCTATATATGATTTGTCACAAGAACCACAAGGAATCTTATACACTAAACTTTTTTCTTCTCCATTTCTTTTTGTGTGGTTTTTTAGGATATCCCCTACCTTTGTTCCCGAAGAGAAAGCGATTTTAAATCCAGTCATTTCAATCTGTTTCGCTATCATCTCGGCTGGTTTCGAATTGGGAAGTGTTATATATCGTTCGGTTTTCTTCGTCTTTGTTGTCGCGCTTCGCTTTCGAATATTGATAGCTTTTCTTTTCAAGTTGACTAGAAATCCTTTGGGGTACTTTAACTTCGTGAACGATGCCATGATGTGCTGAATCTCTTCATCTATAAACTCTTCACTACAAATGCGATACGCTCTAAGGAAAAACCCCAAAACAATCCCACTTTTAACCCGATCATTGTGTCCAGAATAGAAATGTACGTACGACTCTTTGTTTGTAGGCTTTCGATACACTTTAAATTTTGGCTGACTCCCACGTATGATCACAGTATCAAGAAATGCAATCGTCCCGTTGCTTTCTTTCTCAAGTGTAAACTGAATCTTTTCCTCTACCGAGTTAAGTCTATCAAGTTTGTCCTCTAAGTTCGTTTCTTTTGGCACTACTACGAGGATATCATCAACATAACGCAACCAAATTACGCTACTGCCCATGATGCCCTGATAATGGTGCTTTTCGAGCCACTCCATGTACAAACATGCCGCCACCGGACTCAGTGGTGACCCCATGGCTAGTCCCCTATGTTGACTATACTCGTCAGACTGAAATTGAAATCCCCCAAAGTTAAGGCACATTGCAAGTAATTTCAAATAGTCATCTTTTGGCACAGGTAACTGTTCGGAGTCCATATTCGCTACTACAGATTTGATCGCCTCTAACGCACCGTCTACCGAAACGTTGGTAAACAAAGACTTCACATCGAAACTAGCCAGGAACTTATCTGATAAGTCCATGTCCTTGATCTTGTCCATGAGATCCTCAGTGTTGCGGAGATGTGCGTCACTGATCGTGCCCAACGTGCTTGAAAGAGGCCTGGCCAAGACCTTCGCGAGTCGGTGTGGAGCACTGCCGATCCCTGACGTTATCGGTCGCATCGGAACATTCGTTTTGTGTAGCTTCGGGAGACCGCGCATTCGTGGTGCAGCAGGCGCCTCTTCTAGCAGATGGAGAAGATTTTTCCCTTTTTCGGATTTCTTGAGTACCTGTCTTGCTTCTTGATTGAACTTCTTACTAATTTTGTCCGTGTATCCCGAAGGTTTCTTTTCGTATGTTTCAGTGTCTTGGAGTAGGTCATTCATTTTCTTTGTGTAGTCATCAATGTCCATAATCACCAATCCACCTCCCTTATCTGCCTGGGTGACAATCACGGACGAATCCTTGGCTAATCTTCTCAACGCTTCCATGTATCTCCTTGGCAACTTATCAGCCTCCTTATCAGCTAGAGCTTTACAGCATAACAGCACGCCTTGAATAAAACCCTTTTCTACATCTTCATCGTTCCATCTAGTGTTGCGACGAATATGATCCACATATTGATTTTTGTCCTTCCCCGTATCAAACTTTACTCCGAGGGCTAGTGCTTCTTTTTCGTTGTCATTCAGTGCTCGTGATGATAGGTTCGTGACGATTTCTACATTTCCAGCTTCCTTCCATGGGCTGTTGTCGCACAAAGTCTTCAGTTTTCGTTTGAGTTTCGTCTGCTGTTTGTCGTTGAAGTTCTTCAGTTTCGTTCGTAGCTCAGTCGATATCGGCACTCCTTTCAATTCATCTCGTAGAATGTATATCTTGTCCCTTATCTCTGAGCACGCTTCTTCTAAAAAGCTACGGGCAGTTGTGCTAAATGGATGATCTTTACTCTTAAGTTGTTGAGGAGCCGATTTCGGCAATACTTGCTCTAGAATGCAATCATTCAGAAATTTAAGACGATTGAAACTGCTTGAGAGCTTTCTTTTTGTGAGATATTCATGCTTTTCTGCGTTATTTGTTCCGGTGTTCATGTCAGACAAATGTATATTGATGGAGACAAGTAGAAAAACACGGAACAAATAGTGCATGGACGCGTTTCGATTATTAAATCTTCATCAGCATGACATAATCACAGAGAAAAGAAGCACTACACTGAAAAAAATAATGACACCTAAAAGGGGTGTTTTTTGAAGCGTACCAAAAACGCGCAGTTTTCTGGAGTCCGATTACACCCGGAATCAGACACTTTCTAGAGTATTATGACACTGGTTGAGGGTGTATTTTTATACCATATGGTGTCAAATGATTCCCGAAATTGTACGCCTTATAAGATAAAAATACACCCCAAACCAGTGTCATAATACTCTAGAAAGTGTCTGATTCCGGGTGTAATCGGACTCCAGAAAACTGCGCGTTTTTGGTACGCTTCAAAAAACACCCCTTTTAGGTGTCACTTCAGGGAGTAATCAGATTTTGGGGGTGTATTTTGATCCCATACGGTGTATGACTCCGGGAATCATTTGACGACATGTGGTATAAAATACACTCCCCACCAGAGTCGGAATACCTCGGGGGTGTCTGATTCCCGGTGTAATCGGACTCCTGGAAACTGCGCGTTTTTGGTACGCTTCAAAAAACACCCCTCGTAGGTGTCACCTCAACGGTGTTAAATGACCCTTGAGATGGTTTTTCTACACCGGTTGAGGATGTTTCATGTTATAACATGAAACATTGATTTAGCCGATGTAGGACGCTATGGCGTCGTACATCGGCTAAATCAATAATATCGGTATACCAGAAGGCACAAACCACCGGGTACCTCCCAAACTGGTCATCCACGACACAATCACGTAAAATTAAAGACGTCAGTGACCAGTGTTAAAGGGACCCTCCCACCTTCAAAAAAGTTAATGAATTGGCATAAAAGTGATGTAGCGTGAATCACAAAGAGCGAAAATGAACATCTACCAAATTTTACCGGAAAATATTCACCCGTTTTCGAGATATAAGACTTTTATTTTTGTTTACTTTTTGGGAATTCCGCTGTTTCTATGACGTCACATAAAGGTTTTCCTTACGTCGGCATTTGGAAGCAATAGTTTGGTATCAAAGTGCGACAAATATTGCGCGAATGATGCGTTTATCTTATCAAGGTCAATATATGATGGCCAATAAAGGATTCCAGGACAATTCTTCTTATGGCATTTCTTCGTATCGCAATTCTTCGTCTGCAAATCTTCGTCAGGGCATTTATTCGTATCGCATTACTTTGTCTCGCATCAGGGTATATGAAAATCGGCTCGCATTTCTTCTTCAACGCAAATATATGCAAGAGTAAGCATTGAGGGACAAATAAATGCACCGACGAAGATTTGTAGACGAAGAAATGCGGACGAAAAATTGTGCTACGAAGAAATGTCATGGGAGGATTCGTTCGGGTACCATGACATTTATGTGATTTCAAAGTCAAGGTTCACACTTCACAGCTGATCTGCTAAATCAAGCCAAGAATCCAAACTATCAAAAAACTATAAATATTTGTTTGTCTGTCACAGAGGTCTCAAGCAATATAAGGTTGACATATGTTGAATCAAAAATCTACTGCCACAACTCACATCTTTTGCCTTAGTTTATCATTGTTGTTTTAACTTGCTTTCAAGAGAAACAGAAGCCAGTATCTGATATCACTTCAGATGATTGTTTCAAGATCTGATTTCAAATGGAAATAAAAGCAAGATCAAGATGAAACAGGGATTATTGCTGTTAAAGTAGTTTGGCCATGATACAACAAGCACATAAATCATTAGCCAAATCAAATACTGGTTGGTTTGTCAAGATGTTTGTTGTCTGTTGTCTGTCGAGCTGCTATGAACACTGAACGCTCTCACTCTTACTTTAACATTAAAGAGAGTAGTTTAAGTTGAATGGTAGTGAGCACGGGCGTAGGAACGTCATGAAAAGTGGGTGGGCCACCCTGTCAAGGGGCCTCCTTTTCCAGGGGGCCTCCTATTTTCAGGGGCCTCCAACTTTTGCCTCGTCCTGCTGGCTGCTTTCAAGTATGACCTCCAAATCTAGCTTCTGAGATCGGGCAGATGTACTCAGGGGCGTAACCGCTTAAGCGAACAGTGCGGAAAGTCCGCACCATTTTTAAAACTTATTCCCCCTCCATTTTTTTAGAATCTATTTGCCGCAAACGGCGCATGACCCCTGAAAACCCTTACACAAATGTCTTCCTCGTTTCCCAGGTGCCCCCATTAGCTTCATAGGCGCCCTCTTTGGCATATAAGCGCCCTATGTATAGTCATCAGAGACATCCCTATATGTCCCACAGTCGCCCGCATACAATGTGCGCTTATCATAGGCGTCTCTCTTTTATGGACACTTGAAGGTGCCTCTCTTTGCCATGCCGGCGCCCCTGTTTCTTATGAATGCACCCCCATGGCATTGATCAATTGCAGTCGCAGACCTCTTTTGCATGTGGACGCCCTTATATGTAGGCCTCAGAGGCACCCCTCTTTCGCATTGAGGCTCCGCTATGGGCTTCATAGGCGCCCCTCTATTGCACGTACGAGTAGGTGCCCTACTGTCTCAGAACCGCTCCCCTTTGGCATGCAGACGCCCATCTTTCGTACGGAGGAGCCGCTGTGGTTCTTAGAGACGGCATGGTGCTCCCAGACGCAGATGGGGCTCTCGGAGTCGACAGTGTGGGACCTTCAGTCGCTGATGGGTGCCCGCCAGATGTGGACCCTCGGAGACGCCGGTATGGGGCCCTCAGAGATGCCGGTATGTGGCCCTTAGAGACACCGGTGTGGAACCCTCAGATACTTCAGTGTGAAGCCCTTACAATTGCTGGTGTGGAGCTATGAATGCGCTGGCTTAAATCCCTCAGAGGCCGGTACATGGACATAAGAGCTCAGTGAGAGCTTGTGTGGTGCCTTCAGTGGCCTTGTGGAGCCGTTAGACATCAACATGGTGCTCTCAGGAGCCGGTGAATCCTCAGAGTCACCGGTTCAGTGGCCTTGTGGAGCCGTTAGACATCAACATGGTGCTCTCAGGAGCCGGTGAATCCTCAGAGTCACCGGTGTGGGCCTTCAGAGCTCCGAGATACTGGTGTGGGGCCCTCAGAGGTGTCAGTGTGGGTCCTTCAGATGAACCTATAGAGCCTTGAGATGCACAGGTGTGGTGGCCCACAGAGGCGCCGGTGTGGGGCCCCCAGACCACCGATATAGGGCCCTAAGAGACACTAGTACGACCCTCAAAGGCGCCGCTGTGTGGCGCTCATAAACACTGGTGTGGAGCCATCACAGGCGGGTGGAGCCGTTAGAGGCCGGAAAGGGCCCTTAGAGGCCTACAAGGAGCCTTCAGAAGCCGGTGTGGCACCCTTATGGGGATAAGCGTGTCTACTAAGGAGCCCTTGAGGTGCTCTCACGAGCTCTGTGGGGCCCTACCGAGCCGAAATATGGCCACGGCCAGCTGCCGCCGCATGACTCTTCGGACTATCATTCTCAGGGGCCTCATCTGCCTAGTTTGAATAGAAGGGCCTCTCAGATCATCAGTCTCATGGGCCTCCTCTGGCTAGTATAAATAGAAGGGCCTGTTAGACCATCAATCCTAGGGGCCTCCTCTGGTTAGTATAAATAGAAGAGCCTCTCAGACCATTAATCTCAGGGGGCTCCTGTGGACAGTATAAATAAAAGGGCCTCTCAGACCATCAGTCTCGGGAGCCTCCCTAGAAAAGTGTAAATGTGGATAGAGGGCCCCCTCAGATTCATTAGGAGTGGACCTCTCTGACTATCAGTCTCAGGGGCCTCCTGTGGCTAGTATGAATATAAGAGCCTCTCTGATCATCAGTCTCAGGGGCCTCTTCTGACTAGTGTGGATAGAGGGCCCTCCCAGACCACCGGTTTCAGGGGCCTCCAGTGGCCAGTTATATGAACAGAAGGGCCTCACAGCCATCAGCCTCGGGGGCCTCTTCTGACTGGTGTGAATATGAGGGCCTCTCATACCATCAGTCTCAGGGGCCTCCTCTGCCTAGTGTGAATATAAGGGCTTCCCAGGCCATCAGTCTCAGGGGACTCTTCTGACTGGTGCCGGATTGAGGGACCTCCCAGACCGAAAGTTTTGGGGGTCTCCTGTGGCCAGTATGAATAGAAGGGCTCTCAGTCCATCAGTCTCATAGGCCTCTTCTGCCTGGTGTGATTATAAGGACCTCTCAGGTCATCAGTCTCAGGGGCCTCCTCTGACTACAGCACAGATGGATAGGCCTCCCAGACCATCAGTCTCAGGGGCCTCTTCTGACTATTGAGGATAGAGGGGCCTCCTCTGACTGGTGAGGGTAGGGGGCCTCGGCTAGACCGCCAGTGTCAGGGGCCTATTCTGACTAGTGTGGATGGAGGGGCCTCCCAGACCACTAGTCTCGACCTCTGACTAGTGTGGATAGAGGGGCCCCCCAGACCGCCAGTGTCAGGGGCCTCCCCAGACCAGTGTGGATATTGGGGCCTCCTCAGATCCACTAGGGCCTCTCAGGCCATCAGTCTTAGGGGCTTCGACTGACAAGTATGAACAGAGGGCCTCCTTGGATCCATCACGGCCCCTTGGAGTCCGTGCGTGGGGATTCTTGGAAACTTATTTTTACCGAGTTTGTTTATTCTGGAAGGTGACGACGTCCTCTCAAATCGAGACGAGGGGCCTCGAGTAAAAAGTGGGTGGGCCAAAACACATGGTTGGCCCCCCCACCTCGAAAAGTGGGTGGGCACTTGCCCACCTGGCCCCCCCTGTTCCTACGCCTATGGTAGTGAGCTGTAATTAGACAAAGCAGCTATTCAGTGCTCACATCAAGCCAGGCTAGGAAATGGCATCAACTGTGGTGGGAGGAAGCAGGTTCGGCAGCCCTATGTTGTAAACTTCTGTTGTGTCTTGTGTTTGATCAACTGATGTTTTCTGCTCTGTTTTGTGCAGTGATAGTAGCAGGTAACTGCATGCTTGTCAAATTATGTGAATAAACGAATTCATAACATTGCATTTTTCTCTCCATGCAAGGAACAAGTAAGATGTTGTAGAAAATGTAATAGAGGGCTGCATTGCTGATTTTGCACTTTATCAGAGCTTTATTTAGAATTGCTTTCCTGAAAGCTACACACAGGCCACAGCACTGAAATTCACAATGTCATAGCTTTTGGCAGAAAAAAAAGAAAAGACTTACCTAGGTAAAATTGGCTGAAAGTATGGCAGAGCAGGTCTTGATGCGTATGCCCATCCGTGTGCTTGCCGAAGCCGAACTGACTGCAACACATTAACTCTGACCCACCATGGTGGCTGGCATATCCTGAACTTTCACCACTCTAAACAAGACAACTTTCAGCCCTCAGCATTGTATTAAAACACTGTACATGACACTCAAAATTTGTTTCAGTGCCATCCACGGACAACATCAATCGCCATTCACCAGGCCAGTAAAAACAGAATAGATAATAGCTTCAAACCCAAGTAGTCAGAGTTACTAGGTCTGTGCCTCAAAACAAAATCCAGGTGACATTCACCACGCCAGTAAAAAACAGGTACTTAGGTAACGTAACAGCTTCAAATCTGGTAACATGTTGGTCGGACTTTACACTACCATATTTACATGGAATAATATGATACCAAACAATAGTGCAACCATTCTGGACAACAAAAGTGTATGATAAAATTAATTTAGAATACTTTGGCAGCATGATTTACGAGCACAGGCAGGTGTTACCTACCAGCCTTCTCAATGCTCGTAAAACCAACATTGTAGTTTTGATTTTACCTTACATGATAACACACTTGGCTGCAATGGCACATTTAATTTAATACTGTGAAAAGACCAGTTATAACCATTTCACAAGCACAATTGCACCTCATGCCGACATCCTTTTCCAAAGACAGTCAGCAGCGTCTTTCGTCAAAACTGGAAGATCAATCCCCTTTCAACTGTAAACATCAAAAATATTTCTTCATGGTGTGATCTCCATATGGAAACCTTGCAGGAAAAGAATTAATGTCAATTGTCAGCTCTTCAAATTTCTTTGGACTTTAACTTGCAGTACCATATCCAGTTTGCTTTGATATTTTGTTTTTTTTTTATTCCATGTTGAAGTTGAACACCAAGCTCCAGATATAGCAGGCAGCTTGATCATCTTCGGCCTTGGTATAATATCAGTCCAAGTTCCAGTGGTGGGTATCTTCTAATATTCAAATTAAAATGAAAAGCAATAGGCTTTCTCAGCGCCGACGACGGATTTCACGTTGATAAAAAAGGGAGCTCAAGGTCAGCAAAACTCGGGTTCAAGGAATGGCGGGCGTTGAAATGACTGCTGACGTCATCAGAAAACCGCTAATGGTTAAGAGATAGGGACTAAGCTGGTCCCACCCTGCAAGTAAAGGGAAGAAATTTCTTGAACACCATAAAGCTGCGGGGGTTGCGACCAGGATAAATGGTGGTTTCTGAGCCTGGCCGCAAACTTGGCTATCTCAACTCAAAACTAATGTTAAGGTGGGATGGTCCCTTTAACGACAGCTAATGCATTTTGTTCACAACTGCATGCAACTTGCATGTACAACTGAAAAAAGCTGAGATTACAATTGCAGTTGTGAGCAATCTACATAGCGCAGTCGTTCACTAACGTATTTAATTTTTCATGGTGGTGCCGTGGATGACCAGTTTGAGAAGTACACGATGTTTTTGGTACCGTAATATTGCTTTAGCCTATATTATATGTGTGACGCTAACAGCAACAGGTTCTCAACCGGTGGAGAAAAACCATCTCAAGGGTCATTTAGCACCGGTGGGGCGACACCTACGAGGGGTGTTTTTTTAAGCGTACCAAAAACGCGCAGTTTCCAGGAATCCGATTACTGAAATCTGATGGCCAAGAGTTGCGAACGAAAATTTACATATATAAAAATCAAAATGTCCGTATGTATGTGACGCGTCCGTCACGCTTGGCGGGCTATTGCTGTGGAACTGTGCGGGCTACGGGGGTGAAATTTTGGGCGCAAGTCAAACGCGTGCATCTGTTTGTCGTATCAACTTTTCGAGGGGGTGCGTGCAGCGGTGTGCACGTGGCGGGCGCATCTTTGCGGGATTTTGGGGCCGCGTCCGGGGCCGAGCACTGAGCACGTGCCTTAGGCTCAGTTTCTTCGCTTGCAAAACTGGGTGAAATCAGAGCCGGAAGGTCACTGACCTTTGGCAAGGAATACCGGAACAGAGCACCGCCGGCCAAGAGGAGACGCAACATTTATTCTGGCAATAACTCGGCCGCTACTGGGCCGATTTTAATGAAAATTGATTCATTACGCTGCGCGTAATGCTGGACACCTAGTTATAATTAAAATCTAAATCTTTTTGTATTTCAAAATACAAAAAGATTTAGATTTTAATTATAATTTTCGTTCGCAACTCTTGGCCATCAGATTTCATAAATATGTCTAACAATACTGAACAATCCGATTACTCCCGGAATCAGATACCCGCCGTGGTATTTTGACTCTGGTGGGAAGTGCATTTTATACCAGATGTTGTCAAATGATTCCCGGAATCATACACCTCATGAGATTAAAATACACTCATGGGTGGAGAACCTGCCCCGGCCACCCCGGCCGTGGCCGGGGTAACTTTCAGCCTACCCCGGCGCGGCCGGGGTAACTTTTCTACTCTTGTAAATCCTAAAAGCTGTCTCCATACGAGAAAAGAAAACTCACGCTCTTCGAATGTTGACTTCCATGGGCGTAATATTGCAAATCAGGTAGGTATTTACCATTTACTTAACTTGCCATAATCTCCAACCCTAAGACCCGCGTATGGTCGCCAATGCCAAGATTGCTCTCAAATCCTGTTCAGTTTCGAAATTTTTACGCGCCTTCGGCGCACTTTTTCAAAGCCACTGCTTGGCCTCATTGTCTTCGACTCGCCTGCCACCAACCGCAACCACACCCGTTTATGAGCGTACCCGTCAGGGTGCTCATAAACACCGAGCGGCCATCATGCTTCGAACTCGGACTGTTGTAACCGGGACGCGTGCTCTCGCCACGCGGAGTCCAACGCTCTAGCGACTGAGCTACGTGACCGGGACAGGTCGATATTCCTGGATCGACTCCCTTTTTGTCTTATAAGAGCCGCCCAACATTGAAAAAGGCTGCGTCCGTGGATGTCAGTGACCTATTTTAGTGCTTTGTTTGGTTCGATCTGTCAGTTTCTCTGTAAAGCTTCTACTAGATGAGTTGTCTTTTTGTAGCTATTTTGAGACACAATAAAAAGCTGAAAACGCAACATTTAGGTACTCAAAATGGCATATGGTTTGGTTTGGGTTTGGTGTGAAATTGCAAGTTTGAGTAAAAAGAAATAATAACTTAAAAGGAAATTGCCTTTTCGATCATTCCAAAAATGTTATGAATAATACGGTGTCGGTCGGATACAACGCTCATCCTTGAGCAAACACAGCATCCTATTCCATGCGTCAGAATAGGGGTTTGATGATGACCGTTGAGAACAACGTGCGTATATCGTCTTCCCGCGACTATCGGTCGCCGGCCGGGGTAACTTTTTCAAACATTCTCCACCCATGAATACACTATCCACCAGTCATAATTGCAGTTGCAACCACGTGACGCAGATAGGTATATAGCATATAACTTGCATGGCATTCGTAATTTTGTATGTAACAATAAAGTACAAAAATATGCATATATATGGCGAAATCTAATGGAAGATTACCGTAAAGCACATGGGTTCATTCACCGTGAGGAATTGCTCTGTTCCATCGAGCGGCGATTATCGGTATGCTGCAGACTTGCCTGCATGGTTCTGCATGGTCCAAACTTGCCTCCGTTTCCATAGTCCGTTGCAATCTTACCGTCCTCACTTCATAATTTCACCGAGTGCAGGGCGCCTCCTTATTTGAATACGTACAGAGCAAGTTACAAATAAAAACTGAACTTTATCGTTAATGCACTATCACTTGAAACAAAACTGCACTTCAAACAACGTTTGGCGACATTACAAGCACGTAAATTCAAATAATTCCTGTCCTCACTCACACCGCACACACCACGTGGCACACCGCGCGCGCAACTGAAGTCCAACGGCTTTCTAACGGTTTTCCTCAAGGTCGCACTATTTCGTCTTCGTGGTGGACCGACTAACACAAATGACGTCACTAGGCAATGCAGCCTGCTGATTGGCCTATTTCATCTTCGTGGCGGATCAGCTATATGGCTAGCACACACATGACGTCACTCGGGGCATTGACTCAAATCACTGAACCTACACCAGGGTTACGGAGTCAGAGTCGGAGTCCGTTGGAGTCGACAGTTCTGGCCGTAGTCGGAGTCGGTTGGAAACGACAGTTCTGACCGTAGTCGGAGCCGGAGTCGATATGGAAGCCGGAGCTGGATTCGGAGTCTGATTCACCGAAAATCTCTTGACTCTGCAGTGTTGGTTCCTTATACCACCAGTGACGTCAAAACAAGTTCTGTAATAATTTAGTGTTTTTTGATATTACCATGTGGAGTTTTTGAACCCTATGGATGTCATTTCACTCAGTTGAGCGTTTTCGTAATCCGTGACTCGCTTATTAGGTGTAATTTGACCCTCAGTGGTGCCATGATATTCCGGTGTCATTTGAACCCAATGGGGCTCAAATGACACCGGAATATTATGACACTACCGAGAGTCAAATTACACTCAATAAGTCATTTGAACGGAATATTATGACACCACTGAGGATCATATTACACCTAATAAGGGAGTCACGGATTGCGAAAACGCTCAACTGTGTGAAATGACACCTATACGATATAAAAACTCCTCATGATAGCGTCAAAAAACGCTCAGATGTGTCATTTTACACTGACACCGTGCAGGATCTTTTGACACGACACCTAAAATGGGAGTCAAAATTTTGGGAGTCAAATGACCCTTGGGTATGTGATTCTGACCGAGATCAATTTACACTAGAAACGGTGTATGGACACTGTTTTTCAGAATCGGATTACACCATGGGTGTCAGTTGATTCCCAAATAGGGGATCGTGATTCCCGGGGGGAGTAATTATTTTTCTCCGTGTAGCCCTCGGAGTAAAGTTTGATACGGGGAAGGACAAAAATCAATATGTGGATCATATTCGTCGCAACACTAGATGGAACGATGAAGATGTAGAAAAGGGTTTTATTCAAGGCGTGCTGTTATGCTGTAAAGCTCTAGCTGATAAGGAGGCTGATAAGTTGCCAAGGAGATACATGGAAGCGTTGAGAAGATTAGCCAAGGATTCGTCCGTGATTGTCACCCAGGCAGATAAGGGAGGTGGATTGGTGATTATGGACATTGATGACTACACAAAGAAAATGAATGACCTACTCCAAGACACTGAAACATACGAAAAGAAACCTTCGGGATACACGGACAAAATTAGTAAGAAGTTCAATCAAGAAGCAAGACAGGTACTCAATAAATCCGAAAAAGGGAAAAATCTTCTCCATCTGCTAGAAGAGGCGCCTGCTGCACCACGAATGCGCGGTCTCCCGAAGCTACACAAAACGAATGTTCCGATGCGACCGATAACGTCAGGGATCGGCAGTGCTCCACACCGACTCGCGAAGGTCTTGGCCAGGCCTCTTTCAAGCACGTTGGGCACGATCAGTGACGCACATCTCCGCAACACTGAGGATCTCATGGACAAGATCAAGGACATGGACTTATCAGATAAGTTCCTGGCTAGTTTCGATGTGAAGTCTTTGTTTACCAACGTTTCGGTAGACGGTGCGTTAGAGGCGATCAAATCTGTAGTAGCGAATATGGACTCCGAACAGTTACCTGTGCCAAAAGATGACTATTTGAAATTACTTGCAATGTGCCTTAACTTTGGGGGATTTCAATTTCAGTCTGACGAGTATAGTCAACATAGGGGACTAGCCATGGGGTCACCACTGAGTCCGGTGGCGGCATGTTTGTACATGGAGTGGCTCGAAAAGCACCATTATCAGGGCATCATGGGCAGTAGCGTAATTTGGTTGCGTTATGTTGATGATATCCTCGTAGTAGTGCCAAAAGAAACGAACTTAGAGGACAAACTTGATAGACTTAACTCGGTAGAGGAAAAGATTCAGTTTACACTTGAGAAAGAAAGCAACGGGACGATTGCATTTCTTGATACTGTGATCATACGTGGGAGTCAGCCAAAATTTAAAGTGTATCGAAAGCCTACAAACAAAGAGTCGTACGTACATTTCTATTCTGGACACAATGATCGGGTTAAAAGTGGGATTGTTTTGGGGTTTTTCCTTAGAGCGTATCGCATTTGTAGTGAAGAGTTTATAGATGAAGAGATTCAGCACATCATGGCATCGTTCACGAAGTTAAAGTACCCCAAAGGATTTCTAGTCAACTTGAAAAGAAAAGCTATCAATATTCGAAAGCGAAGCGCGACAACAAAGACGAAGAAAACCGAACGATATATAACACTTCCCAATTCGAAACCAGCCGAGATGATAGCGAAACAGATTGAAATGACTGGATTTAAAATCGCTTTCTCTTCGGGAACAAAGGTAGGGGATATCCTAAAAAACCACACAAAAAGAAATGGAGAAGAAAAAAGTTTAGTGTATAAGATTCCTTGTGGTTCTTGTGACAAATCATATATAGGGGAAACCGGGAGGGGCTTAGACGTTAGATTAAAGGAACATAAGCGGGACATGCGAAACAACGCAGAACATAGCGCGGTAGTAATTCATGCTCAGAAAACACATCATTTACCAAGATGGGACGGGGCAGAAATTATAGCATTATGTAAAAACAAAGACAATCGGAAGGCGACAGAGGCGGCATTTATAGCAATGAACGAAACGATTAATATTAGGGTGGGTTCGATGAAATGGGCAAAACCAGCGGCGATGTATAGTTTAAAGAAGACGCGTCATTAGTTTGAATAAGTACCTACTTGTTCATGATCGTTCTGTACAAATTTGTTGTTATCCATGTGTCATATGTATGTCAGTGATCTATTTTGCTATCATTTTTTTCGTGGATATTCTCCTACAGGTGGATTAGTAGCTAATATGTCATATGCATGAATTTTTAAAATCAAGACGATTGCACTGTGACGAGCTCGAATGTTTGTGTGCTATATCTTGTTTTCTCTGTGATTATGTCATGCTGATGAAGATTTAATAATCGAAACGCGTCCATGCACTATTTGTTCCGTGTTTTTCAAGGTGACTGGTGTTACACGTCGATCAACAAAGATGGTGGCACGTATTGGTGGCGGTGATGGGATCAAAGCGGTTCGTGCTTAATTAAATGGAGTGCTGGGAGAACATATTGAATCATCGTTGCCGATAGTATTAGGAAATTATATTCTTTCGATCGCTTAAAATTATGAGGACATATCTATTAATATAGACCTCTGTATACCATAGACATAACATAGACCTAGGTATACGGTATACAGAGGTCTATGATATTACCTATCTATAATACGATATATCGGGAAAACTCATACCCATTATTGCAATATTGTGATCCACATCATTGTGAAATGTTTGTATTTTTGCAAGAAACAAGTTTGTTTGTGATTACCTGATTGTAGATGATGGTCCAGGTGCCCAGATTTCCAAACATGTCCTGCGCCGTGTCCGGGTACTCCAGCAGCACGGAAAACTTCTTATCGAACGCATCTGCATGGAAATTAGCGAAACAATTGTCATTTGTACCTACATAGATGCACTGTGGCACGGCAATGAGGCAGCAAATTTCGGAGTACCTACAACTTATTGGGGGATACCAATGAGTATAAAAACGTTATTCTAAAACACATTTGCTAAACTGTAGGCATTTTGCGAACATATTCCTGTAAAAATTCAATTTTAAGTTCGATTTTAAGAGCATGCAATAAGAAATGCAAGTATGACGAGTCCTCCACAAACCAAGTTCACTATTTCACCCATACCATTACTGAAACATTTCCCTCATATCTACTCAGTACTCACTATGGTCGGGACAGCTGATGGTTTCATCTCCAACGGGAAGACCCTCGTAGAAGTTCCACGTGCCAGCAATGTCCTCAAACGTGCAGTTGGCCGGTGTGTCAGCGATAGATGGCGCCACCAGCGCCAGAGCAAAGAGCAACCCTAGCGGCCACATCTGCAAAAGCAGTCGGTGTGTCAACTATAGATGGCCCCATTAGCACCAGAACAGCTAGCGCCCCTAGCGGCCACATCTGAAAACAGTGAACGTGTCATCCATCGCACAATGGGCGGGCGGCCGCATTTAGCGCGACAAAAATACAGTTTCGCCTGTCGGAGCCTCTGGGTGCTTGAGAGCGAATAATGCTAAGGTGAAATGTCTTTGGATGTTGTTTAAGATATTTCTGGGACACATTAAGTACATTTATTTTATGCTTACCATAGCAGCAACGTGGTGCAATATTCAATGAAAATACTATGAGGTCGCCAAAACACATCGTATACATTATCAGCCGTGCAGGAATGAAATGCGAACTATTTCAAATGTTATTGCTTTAACCTTCGCCCGAATTGGTTTTGACAGCCGCGAACGTATAGGGGGGGGGGGGGGAGACCGTCCGGAACCGCCCAGGTCGTTGAACGTTGCCCTTTCCGTTTCGCCCCTGATCGAGCTAGAGCCTCGCGGAAAATAACGAGCGTGCTGTCCGTGACGAGAGGAAGTCGATGATACCCAATTTTAACCCTCGCCGGCACAGGCCATTTTGCGTCCTTCGACGGCACAAGGGGGGGGTACAGACCCCCCTCGCATTTGGCCTCTGATCGAGCTAGAGCTTCGCGGAAAAACGAGCGTGTTGCCCCTGACGAAAGGAAGCCGATGATACCCAATTTTAAGGTCCTAGGTCATCGGGTGACCTTCCGGGTCAGGTCAATGACCCGAAAACCGGGAAAATCGGGACCTGTTGGAAAGTCGTAAAGTGTGGCTGCTATGTGGTTTTCCGGGGTGCTGATCACGAATATCGTGTTAGTTTTGATCAGAGATGATGTCTTTAAGCATTTAGACCAGGTCGGGTCAGGTCAGGTCAGGTCAACCGGTAGGGGTTGTGACGGGTATTCGTAATGCGTGTCAACCGCCTCTGACAGCCTCATAACATGTTACGAAGGCGCCAAAACTACTTCGTAAATGTTGAAATGGTTGCTAAATTCGAATTCAGCTCCAAAAACTAGCCTAGAAACATGTTAAACTCCAAAAAGTGAGCCGAGGTCACCCGAGGTCACCAAAAGTTAATGACCTGACCTGACCTTCAGGTGACCTTGACAACCACCCTTATGTATGGAAGCAACATCAAATCACATTTTTGAACGTTTGAAACCACGAAAAGCTTGCAAACGCGCGGCTAATGCGAGCCGACATACGCCGAATCGCGATTCCGGCCAAACATGGTCTCGAAAAAGAGGTCACAGGTCAAAGGTCATTTGAGTCAGGGTCATGAAATTTTGATGGTAGGTGTAAAATTGATCAATGCGAGGGTACTGAAAGTTTCGTCGCGATCGGCCGCTTTTTACGCGAGTTATTCGCGAAAAAACGAGGCGGGGGGGTCCGTTCGACCCCGCCCCTATACGGGCGAGGGTTGAGGGACAAGTTAACCCTCGCCGGCCGAGGGGGGGGGGGCGGGTGCCGCCCCCCATAGGTTTTTTTCGCGATAGCTCCGAACACGCTGGCGATAGAGAGCTGAAACTTGGCATACCTGACCTTTGATCCAAGCCGCATCTTTTGACACCAACCGCATTTTTGGGTCAGGTCAGGTCACTGACCTATGACGTCATAAGTGAACCTCTGCACGGTCTTCAGATGTCGCAACTTCGCAACGTCCTCACTGCCAGAGGAGATGTCACAGGGAAATGAAACTTGCAGGATCTAGTATCCATTATGAGTCCCACAACTTGTATATCTCGGATTTTTCCTAAAGGTCATATGAGGTCAGGTCATTTTCGTGACCTCACCATTATAAGTCAATGGGGAAAAAATTCAAACTGCTATTCTGGCGCCGGGAACGATCTCCAACTATCTCAAGCACACAGAATCGTGATTTTATGCACTCCTTGCAAGGTTAGATGCGTCGCTTTTGCAATGTTGACCTTGCGTGACGTCATTTATGACGTCATCAAGGTCATATTAGTTTTTCGTCAATAACTCTTGATCAAATTAAGCTAGCGAGTCGGGAAAGCCACCAATGGACTCAGGAAGACCTGCCGAATCGAATGATATGCGACATGACCTCTTTCGACCAGCTTCGTGACCTGGGGGTGCTGACCTGACCTTGACCTGAGGTCAACACCCCAAGTTGACCTGACCCGGACAAAAAGTATATCATTCGACGCGCCTGAGCGAGACGAACACGATGCTGCCAAAATCGGCGCTCTGCGGCCGTTTTTTGCGAAGTTATTCACCAAAAACTGAACCGTACCTTGGGGCACTTGACCTGACCTCAGAGGTCACCGGTTGACCTAGGACCTTAAAATCGGGTACCGATCTCTGCGTCTCGTAACGGCGCACACGCTCGTTTTTTCCGCGACGCGCCAACTCCACCAGGGGCGAAACGGCGAGGGGGGGTCGTACCCGCCCCCCCCCCCCTCGGCCGGCGCGTATGTAGAAAACCAATAGGTCCGGCGAGGGTTAAGTCAGCCCGTACCAATCTAGCTGAAGAAAATCGATTTTATTGCAACCGGTAACAACACTGTCAGCTGTGTCACGTGACATGTCAACCAACGAGCCAATCAGCGACCCGGAATAAGCCCACGTGTGGGGTCAGCGACATGCCTCATATCGCCCAGGCGCCCGGCCGCCCTCGTGCCTCGGTGTGCACGGGCATAAACGTGTCCGACAAAAATGGTTATAATTATGAAGATCGCGGGTATTAGCAGCTACATTTTATCGCAACTTGTAGATAAACACTCATTTTAACTAAACCAAAGAACTACGACGCGGAAATCGGCGGAAATTATAACTTAAGGGTTCTTTGAAAATAAAAATTTGATTTTCTGAAGCCTTGTTCGTAGCGTCTCACAAAAAGGCATGTAGATATTGTGCAGGGGAGTTCTGGGAAGTGAAATGCCTGTCTCTGCGTTGACTATGTCCTTGTTCATCGTAAAACTTCAGAAAATAGGCTTACCGCCGGGCAGTTTCTGTTTGATAAAGCAACGAACACAGCGCATTGAGCATAGCATATTGACCACCATGTGATGGATGGTAAACATTGTCGAATGTTTCGCTCATTTTAGCGTTGATGGCATTATGCCAGCAAGCTTATTTGAGTATTTTTGAATGCCCCAGGTATTTCTTAGTTTAAACGCATCGTTGTTGTATGTTGTTGTCGGAGGTCACCGAAATGATTTTTGTCGCGCTAAATGCGGCCGCCCGCCTATCGTGCATCGGTGGCGCCTCCTGCGACAACGCCACCAGTCATCACAATCACAATACCTATGATTACGAGTTAAGGCCTGGCTACACTTTGTGTTTTCTGCGTGCGCTTTTTTGCGGTTTTGCGCGTTTTGCGTAATATAGTTCTAGAAAAACGATACTTACTACGTTTTTGTGATGTTTTATATGTATATTAAGTTTTAGTAAATATAAGAGTTAGGCATATCAACTTTTGCATATAACTAATTTAAAAGCTACGTTATTAATTACCTACTTTTTCTAGAAAGATATTATGCAAAACACGCAAACCCGCAAAAAAAACGCACGCAGAAAACGCATAGTGTAGCCAGGCCTTAACAATATGAAAACACCTTGCCATGGGCACCACTTGCACCAGAAAATAGTGCTTGGCCGCCTTTGCTATGTGAAAAATCGAAGGCCCAGTATCACTTGTCCCACGGTGACAGACACTAGTGAATCAAGATAGGCGGCCTTGGACACTGCCCGCGGATGGAAGGATATACCCCATTCCCAAAAAGTTTCTCCAATTTCTAAAAGGCAAAAACTCATCGCATTTGGATTCCTTACAGACTGCTGTGCAGTTTAAAACATACCTACCTTGTTTAGTGTTCGTTTTTCTCTAAATGAAACCGCAAGTTTTCGTGGATTTCGGGCGCTGTGAGGGGGAAGGTATTTGCCCCCAATCCCCCCAATCCCCCCTTAAATCCGCCAGTGGTGACGGACATATTGGGGAGATGCTAGTGAACGCATGCAACATAAATCATGAACCCCAATGCGCCATTCGGAAGAGTTGTCCGTTCGAGGAACATTGAGATTAAACACATTTACCCCCTTACTCAGCATAAGCTTTAGCAAGTAAATATAATGAATATCTATGCACATTGCACAAGCTATAGTTTCGTTACTTGCATCGGTTATAAATTGAAAGTCTGTCCGTAATGTGCATTGGCTCTGTTCGTGTATTTGCGATGATTGAGTGGATTTTCCGCAGTCTCCAAACAAAGCCCAAATGATAGGGCGCATTATACGGAGTCCTTAGCCAACTCAGCGTTATCATACAAGGTCTTTGTCCGGCGATCAGCCCATTCAAAAGGCTTACAAATACAATAAAAGCTTTTTCTCCAATGAAAAGGTCGCTCCAGAAGCTTTCAAACGCAGTATGTATAAGCCATTTATCCAGAGCCAGTCATTTGCCTTCTGTAACCTTTTAGAACTGTAATTGCAATGCTGTTACAAAGACATTGACTCAGCGAAAAATACTGCATTTGGCTCGTGCATACCTACATAAGTACATAATGACGTCATATAAAGAGCTTCAGGCGCATACCTTCATACCATAATTACCTAACATACCGTAATTGGAGTGGCGACACAAAATCACTTCTTACCAAGTAGGTAAACTTAGGAACAAGCGAATCAATAGCTTGCTGGGAGAATAACGCCGGTAAAGCGACTGGTTGATCCTTGAATGTGGAATGATAAAACATAGCTTTATAGTATTTGAATCAGTTCTTAGCCATTTGAGGCTCTCACAATTTTAGATTTTTAGCATTTAGCTGCTTGAAATGACTGACAATTGACATGTTTTATGTTTTGTTGTTTTTTGTTGAAGTTGTTTTAACCCTCGCCCGCACATGGGGGTGGGGGGGGGGGTTGCCAACCCCCAGGTAGTCTTTCTGCTCTGCACTCAACATTTTTAAAGCTAGAAGGCTGATTTTTCGTATAGCTGCTCCTCTATCCTTTCTTGATGTCCACTAAAAATTTTAAGTTTCTGCGGTTTTTGGTTTCGGAGATATGACCTTGTTTTTAAGGTCATGTCATGACCCAAATGGCCAATTCTCAACATCTTGCGTTGGCTATGGGCCTTGTGAGCTTTTGACACCTTGCTTTCGGTCTTTTTTTGCCAGTCTTACCTCCCACCTATCATGGAACATGCTGTTCGACGATGTACAGGGGTCAAGGTCAGGGTCGAGGTCAACCTAGGTCATCTAAGATCATTGCGTTTTAGGCAAGCGGAATTTACTTTTTGTGAAGTTTTTCGACTGCAATTTTTGTAAAAGCTTCTCAGATCATGAATTCATGTAATATGGACACATAAGCAATCGGTGCACACATCAGTATACACACAGACACACACAGGCATACAAACACATATAATTGACCTTGACCTAACCTGACCTGAAATGACCTCAGCAGCAAAAACCTGGTCGGGTAGTGTGACAAAGAGGTTCTAGCTGGCTTGGCACCAGAAAACGGCATCGTCATCGGTATTTGATAAGCAGCGCACTTGATATCCAACGGTGACCCAAAACAGCAACATTTTTTAGTTTGACCTGACCTGGAAGGTCAATGACTGACCTGAGAAGGTAAAACTGGGTATCATTGGATTTGTCTCTTCCTAAAGAATTTTTTGGTCGTTACCGCTAAGCTCTATCTCCAACAGGAACGAAATGGCGCGGGGGGTGGCAACCATGTGCGTTCTAGGATGGGAAAATGGCATGTGCGGGCGAGGGTTAAGTAAAATTTCTGACACGTTATGACATTTTTTATGACGCTTTTTTTAATTTTCTTTGTTGATAAAAACATTGATTGGTCCTAATATAAATTATTTTGAATGATATATATTAACACATGGTTTCCCGTGTGTAAATGGTTTTAACGCACGACGTGGATGGACTGGAGCACGAGTGTGTTAATGCACGAGTGAAACGAGTGCATTAACGCACAAGTGCTCCATTCCATCCACGAGTGCGTTAAAACCATTTATGCACGGAAACCATGTGTTAAACTTATTAATACATGCTTAACGGTGCGAATTTAAATGAAAATTAAACCTGGTCCATGCCACTAAAAAGGGCCCTTTATGGGAAATCTTAGAATAAAGTCAATGACACTTCCGAAAAACTTCAGTCGAGAAAGTCATCACTGCACGCGCGTGCACCAATTTAAATTGGTGCACGGCTACCTTCGAATTAACGCACGGTTAATCTCCAGTGAACGCACCGTAAAGTATGTATTAATTGACTTTTGTCATACATATATGTCATTATCAGCTTAAACAAACACCATTTTGAAACTGCACAGTAACGAGCAATCAGTTAAGTCTGAGTTTTCATGAACATACTTTTCCAATATTTTGTTAAAGTTACTGAGGGTGCATGCGTTACCAAGGTACTTTCGGATACATTGTCTGATATAAAATCCAATCGAAGTTGTACAAGCTGCGTATTCCGAATGAAGCATCTGTTATCATCTACCTGTTAACCCGCGAGTTGCTGGGGGGGGGGGGGGGGGCGTTAAACGTTAACGCCCCCACTTTTTTCGCCGGGCCATAGCATAAAAACGGCGCGCCGCAGGCGCGCCAAATTTTGGGTACCTGTAGGGAATTGATTGAAGTTTATTGTGACAAAGTTTCAAAAAAATCGGTCGGAAAATTTTTGAGATATCGAGGTTTTAGTGACGTCATGATTTCTGAGTTTTCGACCAAAAACGGCATATGTTCAAAAAATCATATAAAATCACAGAATAGACATACAGACATGCCGTAAAGGCCATTAGACTACCAATACCATGATCAATCAAATGGATATCTTCGATTATTGATTATCGTTCCGCATTTTCCAAAATCTTGAACTGAATCTTGGCAATTTTTCGTGACTACTTCACGACCATGATAAATGAATTTCTTAAATTGAACTTTTTGAGTCAAACACGTACACATATGATAAAATGAATGTCACCATCGTGTTCTACGCCTCAAATTACCTATAAAACATGTGTCACAGGCTGCGAATATCAGTTTTGATTTTCGGGGATATGTGCCTACCCGGTTGACCTGACCTTGACCCTGACCTATGCTTGACTGACCCCTATATGGAGCTGACACTCTTGTAGGCCTTATAAGATGGATTGTGCACCGTTTTGACAGAGTTTATGGCGAGAGGCGCCCATTGCGAAGTCCTGAAGTCCATGCTACTGAAAGCCCGATTTCAGGTGTTTGACCTGACCTTGACCCGACCTGTGACCTCAAAATTCAACTTAAAAGTATTCATCTGAAGCGTCTCGTCGCGCTCTTTCGTTTGCCGCCTCGTGCGTTTCGCTGCGCCTATTGGTTCTTGAGTTATCGGCTGGGGGCGTTTAACGCCCCCCCCCCCCAAGCAAACGGTGGGTGGCGAAATACCCCAGCAACTGCCTGGTTAAAGTGACCATCCCACCTTACAATTAGTTTTGAGTTGAGACACCCTTAGTGGGGTTCCTGGCTTGCAATTACTGGATTGGACACTCAAACATCGAAGAATAGTTAAATTCCGCGATATTTTGCTTTAAAGTCTGCAGTTTTCGGATTAAAAGGGGCTAATGCATTTGAATGCCCTCTTAGAATTTGTGACGCTAGCGCAGATCTAACGATTTTTAAGCCTTACTAAAACCTTGGTAAAACATGATGGTATATACGGCTTTGTGCGCAGCGTCTGCCGCACTGTTATGATGCCAAATTCCTTCTTCCAAAATGATGTCATAGGAACAGCGGAAGCCTAAAAAATTAACAAAACTTTAAGTGTAATATCTTGAGAACCATTTAATATTCTTCGGTGAAATTAAGTAGATATTCATTTTCGCTCCTTCCGAACCACGGTGCTTCACTGTTATGCGGTTTCATTAACTTGTTTGAAGGACTGGGAAGGTCCTTTAAACAAGAGGCTGCATGCATTTGCCGTTCTTATTGCAATTGTCTTATACACAGTGCACCCATGGTCAGATTTGAATGTGCAGCTCAATAGATTGAAAGCTAATACTCGTTTGCACTATCGATGTTTTTAAATTTTACTTGTAAATGATTTTCTGTTACTACTTTTTAGTTTTTTCACCTACTTATTTTCACGCTTGCAGTCAGCATGCAATCAGCACAATTCCGTGTTTGCATTCTGAGACTGATGCTTGAAATACCACTCGAGCTAAATTATATTATATTATCAACGCAACGGCTATGCAGCCTTAATCTGTTGAACAGGTAATGCCAATTTTAGTTAGTTTTTCACCTAAAGGTTCTCATTATTCGTCGGCCCCTATGATTTCAGCTCTATGTGGGCACTCTGGTGCTGTGTTTGCACCTCTAACGTCCCAAGGATTACTGGAGCTGGCCTCACTGACAACAAAGACCGACCACCAGACGAATGCCAGATCAGACTGTTTATGACACGTGCCCCCTCCCCGAAACTGAGGGGGGGGGGGGGGGGTCGGCACCGGGGGCCCGCACCGCGCAGCCGCGCGGAGCGCAGTTTCCGCTATGGGAACAGCCAAAGTGTGAAGAAGTGTGTTGACTGCTGAATTATTTATCGTTGCCATTAAAATGGCAGTTTTCATGTTGCAAAAATAGCTCGAGTGTGATGATGAAAAGTCGTATAAATGCGAATGTCAGCGAAGGCGGTTTGACAAACTTGCTGGTTTGCTGTTTCTTGCTACAATTCTCTTATACGACAGTGGCCAAAAGAGGAATAAATAAGAATACGAAAATAAATTAAAAGGAAGGAGTCTGTTACTGAATATCTGAGTCCGGATATGAAAGGTCGTGTTAGCGCTAGCGTCCGTAGTACGTTTCGAGAATGGCTTTTATTTTACATTTGAATCGTTCACATTCAAAAGTTTGATCTTTTTGAGTGATTTTTACTAAAATCTTATTTGATCCTTGTTATGTGTCTTTACCAAAAACAAACAACAACAACTTCAGTCGTCCGATTGTCTCGATCCGCAAATATTGAAATGAAGATAAACTATGCTGTCCAAATGCATGTGTAGGCAGTTTAGTACTTACCTTGCCTAAATGCGTCGCACTGAGTCCAAATCCGGCAGCGAGTCCGTCCCGAGTCCGGAGTCCTGAGTCCCGGGTCCCAAACTGCAGCAGTCCGGTGGTCGTTCAGCTCCGGCCGGCCGGCGCCAAACAGCTGAGCCGGGCTGGTCTGGTTACTGGATATCCTCCCCCCCCCTCCCCCTCCCCCAGTACGGTACTGCGTCACTGAACGAGACCTCTCCGTGTCACCTTTGACCGAGGGGAGGGGATCAGGGGGGGGGGGGGTCAGGGGAGGTTAGTGATGCACACTGGCGCGGGGCCGACTGATTCGGAGGAAAAGACTACCTAACGGCTTTCTTGCAGAATGAGGAAGAAAAGTCGTGTAAATTCATCATTGTGAACAATATGATAGTGAGAGAATTACTAAAAGGGGTTCATCTAATAGATATGCATTTGCTTTGTACAGATATATTGCATCCCATACGCGTATAAAATGACGAAAACACTCGAAATGGTCGCTTTACATATTTTGGTCGCAACCAACATTATTTTCCGAAGGTCAAATATGATATGTAAATTAGTCAATAGTCTGAAAATGCAAAAATAAATGTCACAAAGGTTTATGCCATTTCATTGCCGGCGATATTTTCACTTTCCAATGTGATTGGCGTGAGATAAGCTAGAGAGTATCGAGTTGGTTATTGCAGTGTGATCCCCTGCCTGTTCCATGTAACTGTGTGACAACAGGCGTCATATTGCAGGATATGTGTGTGTGTGTGTGTGTGTGTGTGTGTGTGTGTGTGTGTGTGTGTGTGTGTGTGTGTGTGTGTGAGAGAGAGAGAGAGAGAGAGAGAGAGAGAGAGAGAGAGAGAGAGAGAGAGAGAGAGAGAGAGAGAGAGAGAGAGAGAGAGAGAGAGAGAGAGAGAGAGAGAGAGAGAGAGAGAGAGAGAGAGAGAGAGAGGAGAGAGAGAGAGAGAGAGAGAGAGAGAGAGAGAGAGAGAGAGAGAGAGAGAGAGAGAGAGAGAGAGAGAGAGAGAGAGGAGAGAGAGAGAGAGAGAGAGAGAGAGAGAGAGAGAGAGAGAGAGAGAGAGAGAGAGAGAGAGAGAGAGAGAGAGAGAGAGAGAGAGAGAGAGAGAGAGAGGAGAGAGAGAGGAGAGAGAGAGAGAGAGAGAGAGAGAGAGAGAGAGAGAGAGAGAGAGAGAGAGAGAGAGAGAGAGAGAGAGAGAGAGAGAGAGAGAGAGAGAGAGAGAGAGAGAGAGAGAGAGAGAGAGAGAGAGAGAGAGAGAGAGAGAGAGAGAGAGAGAGGAGAGAGAGAGAAAGGCAAATCAATTCCAAAATAAAAGAAGAAAACAGTTTGTATAGTGGCTTAGGTTTTTCCAGAGCATTTAGGTGCTAAAGAATAGTTTCTAATCATGTCGCTAAGACGCATGCAGCACGCGCACTGCGCAGTCCCAATCCAGAAACCTGTCAACCAGCATGGGACAAATGACTCAAAGTCCATTCGATAGTAAGTTCACGGAGGTAGGAACTGCCACAAACACTAGGTATAGGTGTAACTCAAAAAGTTATTTGATGTGAACTCAAGGAAGTGGACGCGTTATATCTGGTGCTCATTTCTTCCATTATTTTCGAATTGAGAATAACGGGGGATGCTTTTGTTTGTTGTTGTAGTCTTTGGTCAAAGCACGGAATATATAGTCTACGACATGGAATGGACAAGATCGAGATTTCCTGTAACTGCCGAGTTTTTGGCGACCTGATGATTTAGTCGTGCGGATTCGCTGTGGTTACTTCCTTTACGAGGATGAAAGTATAGTTGCCAGACCTATAACTAATAGGGGAAGGTGGGGCATAACGGGGTACCGGGGCAATATGAGAAGGTGCATTTTATTCTAATCAGTGTTGCTGTCTGGAATCACTTCTGACAATTTAAACTTCGCTCGTTTGCCGCCCTTTTCCGGTGGACGCCGGCGGGAGGCGGCGTTGCTGAGGATCGTGGGTAAGGTTTTTTCATGGTGCTGATGGATTTTTCAACATTCGTTTGGTAACTTTCTAGGTGAAAATCCGTTCGAGTAGGTTTGTCATAGTCAGTGAAAGCAATGACTCTCGTCCTAGCCAACCTTCGCTGCGATAGAAAGTTGCCCGGGCTGTTTTGATAAACATGAACGATCCTGCTCTATTGCCAATGTCCTTCGGGGGTTAAAAAGGGGTTTCCGGTAGAGGCGATATGGGGTGGTGAATTTTACCACATTTTACCACATTACCCCATTTACGTGCCCAGAAGTGCTTTTTTGTTACAGTTAAAACTAGTTGCCTTTATTGGCCCACTCACGTTTCATAAATGCATTTAGAGGAGGGGTTGTGTTAAACGTTTCAAACTTTGTCATAATGTTTCTTCATTATAAGTAGGTACACAGGCACCGTGTATGTGCCTAATATATATAGATTTGCCGAGATAAACTCTTTCATTTTCAGTAGCTTGGATCTTGGTTTAACCCTCGCCGGCCGAGAGGGGGGGCGGGTGCCGCCCCCCTTAGGGGTTTTTCGCGATAGCTCCGAACACGCTGGTGATAGAGAGCTGAAACTTGGCATACCTGACCTTTGATCCAAGCCGCATCTTTTGACACCAACCGCATTTTTGGGTCAGGTCAGGTCACTGACCTATGACGTCATAAGTGAACCTCTGCACGGTCTTCAGATGTCGCAACTTCACAACGCCCTCACTGCCAGAGGAGATGTCACAGGGAAATTAAACTTGCAGGATCTAGTATCCATTATGAGTGTCACAACTTGTATATCTCGGATTTTTCCTAAAGGTCATATGAGGTCAGGTCATTTTCGTGACCTCACCATTATAAGTCAATGGGGAAAAATGAAAACTGCTATTCTGGCTCCGGGAACGATCTCCAACTATCTCAAGCACACAGAATTGTGATTTGATGCACTCCTTGCAAGGTTAGATGCGTCACTTTTGCAATGTTGACCTTCCGTGACGTCATTTGTGACGTCATCAAGGTAATATTAGTTTTCGTCAATAACTCCCGATCAAATTGAACTAGCGAGTCGAGAAAGCCATCAATGGACTCAGGAAGACCTGCCGAATCGAATGATATGCGACATGACCTCTTTTGACCAACTTCGTGACCTGGGGGTGCTGACCTGACCTTGACCTGAGGTCAACACCCCAAGTTGACCTAAACCGAATAAAAAGTATATCATTCGACGCGCCTGAGCGAGGCGAACACGATGCTGCCAAAATCGCGGCTCTGCGGCCGTTTTTTTTGCGAAGTTATTCACCAAAAACGGAACCGTACCTTGGGGCACTTGACCTAACCTTAGAGGTCACCGGTTGACCTAGGACCTTAAAGGTAGTGTGCCACCTTTGAAAGATTTCCCATTTTATTTTTCCTAGGATAAGAAGCTTCTGTTTTTACCTAATATCGCAAAAAAAAATCAAAAATGGGCCTGGAATAGTGCCTTTTTCGCCTAAAAGTTTTTCGGTTTTTAGATATGTATAAACTGTAGTGGGCTCACCTGCAAACAGGCGTCGGGCAACACTCGCGAATGCGGCGCACTTGACAATAA